>NC_057756.1:948374-968015 GCF_004010195.1 Chiloscyllium plagiosum | reverse complement strand
TCTGACTCCACACACAACTTCCCACTATTATCATTGATTGGCCCTAATTTAGTTCTCGTCATTCTTTTATTCCCGACATACCTATGGAAAGCCTTAGGGTTGACCCTGATCCTATCCACCAACAACTTCTCATGTCTCCTCCTGGCTCTTCTGAGCTCTCTTTTTAAGTCTTTCCTGACTTCCTTGTAACCCGCAAGCGCCCTGAGGTTTCACATTTTGTCCTAACATAAGCCTTCTTCTTCTTCTTGACCAGGGGTTTCACTTCCTTAGTGAACCGCGGCTCACACGTTCTATATCTTCCTCCCTGTCTGACAGGTACATACTTATCCAGGACACACAGGTGCTTTTCCTTGAATAAGCTCCACATTTTTAATGTGCTCATCCCCTGCAGTTTCCTTCGCCATTCTACACTTCCTAAATCTTTCTTAATTGCATCGTAATTTCCCTTCCCTCAGCTGTAACTCTTGCTGTGGCGTACTCCTATCCCTTTCCATCACTAAAGTAAACTTGACAGAATTGTGATCGCTGTCTCCAAAGTGCTCACCTACTTCCACATCTAACACCTGGCCAGGTTCATTACCCAGTACTAAATCTAAAGTGACTTCGCCCTTTGTAGGCCTGTCTACATAATACTCAGAGATTGGCATCTCCAAGTAAGTGTCGTAGTTTGATTCCATTCCTAGTTAATTTGCATTTAAAATAACGAAAAAAAAGCAATATCATTGACAGAATAGGGACGTTTCTGGCTGGTCCACGTTTATTGCCAATCTTCAGTTGTGATTGAATATGTATGGTGACCAGTGTTCTTGAAGCGCTGTGGGATATTTCCTGAGTGTAGACCTACAAGGTCATTGGAAAGTTTCGATTGAACAACACTTAAGCAATGCTGATGAACTACAAATCGAAATGTTAACAAATTTGGATGAAACTTCGCAGTTCATGGTGTTCGCATCTATCCACTGGCCCTGTCTTTCAAGAGGGTCGTGATGATGTGTTTAGGAGACGCTTTCTAAAAAGCATTGGTTTATTTGTGCACTACATTATGTAGACAGTAAACACTGCTGCTATTACTGAGCGTTCATGGTGGACAGAGTCAATGCTTGCATATTTGATGTTAATCAAGCAGTCGCTTTGTCTTGGATGATGTCAGACTTCCCCGTTGCTGGAAATAAATTCAAGCAAGCAAGAGCAGATTCATCCATCACATTCCTGATTTGTACACTGTAGACGATAGATGAACATTTTAGATTCAGTGAGAAGTACTCTCTTCAAGACTCCAAATCTTTGACCTCATTTTATAGGAACAGCAATTGTATTAACAATCTGTTCCAGTGTCTTGTGAATGTGATCTGCAGTGTGATGTTAGTGATTGACTGTTGATGCCACTGAATGTTCAGTGCTGATGGCTACATTCACCTTGCTGGAGGCAGTCATTGCCTAGTATGTCTGGGCCTCAAATCTTACATGCTAATTATCCATCTGCAACGATAGTCAGGCATGGTACAAACGTATAATTAGATAATTTGAAAATGTTCACATGTCATTAAAGAACAATTGCTGGATTACGTTGTATTGAAGTTGCAAAACAGAGAATGACAGAAGCCAACGTCATCCCGACAAAAAAAGGCTCTGCTGCTGAAAAAAAGCATAAAATTTAAAATCACGTTGTGTATTTAATAGATAATCTGTTGTTGTTATCAATTGTCTGATCCTTATCAGAGAAGTGTGTTAATCTTTCTGTGACACATGCACAATAATGAATCCTCAAATACCATCAGGGTTAGGAATTGAAAAGAAAGTCACATCTCTCTGAGTAAGGGAAATGTCTCTGATGTTATTTCTGCATGATTACCCCTAATTCCTAAATTATGCCTTTTGATTTTGGAAGTCTCTTGTTGCAAACATTAAAGAATATTGTTACAGGTTCTATGTCATTATGACACAGTGACAATTTAACAGCATCTGATTCTTTCACAAATTTATAATGCGATTTGGTGAACGACAATTTCACTAATGTCATAGAGTTCTGCGTGTGATTATGTATTTGTTTGGAGGTAGGAGGTTGGGAGTGTTCGTAGAGGCTGGGTAGCCATTCTGGGTTAGTGATGTGAGACTGTATTTAGAATTCTGTTGCATCCATTAAGTGAAGCATAGGACAATTGTTTGTCTGTTGTATTAGTCTGCTATACAATCTGAGGTGCTACAATACACTTTATTTATATATTGTCGTTTCTTACGTTGTTCTGTTGGTGTATATTAAAATTAATGGTGCTTAATAATTATTATATTAAAATGTTCAATGCCGTGAAATCTTATGATTGTATTCATTTAGTAAGTAACTTGATCACACTTTCATCTACTTTAAATATAAAGTCCTGGTAGCCAGAAAAGTAATTTGATTCGGATGTTAAGTATCCAAAAAATATATGGTGGTGGATTCCATTCAACAAAGTGATTATTTAGCAAATATCTATTTAGCTGTCAGGAACTCCAATTCAGTGTTATGATATACAGACGTGTACTGTATCTTTAAGAGAGTGTGAAAGCTCGCAAAGGACCTAACAGGCAGAAAGTGTGCTGGAAAATATGAAAATATGACATTTAGCTGTGAAACAAATAATTGAGCTGAGTTGCTATGTTACACAACAATTTGAATTTAGCCAATTAGTTTAAATTATGTCCAAGATACTAAAACCCAATCGAATTAGAATTTTAGTATTTTGGTGATATTATACGAATGAGAACATCCAATGTTTTGGGTATAAAAATCAGGCATTTTGAACAATTAGCCAGAGTGAGACAAAGAGCAGCAATCAGACTGCCCGCAGACCCACTCTCTGAAAGGTACCTTTTCATATGAAACACCTGAGCAGCAGAAGACCAAAGGAAAGATCCAGGAATATACAAAGGGTAGATCGGGGATTTTATCGGATCAGCATATTGTTTTCGAGTAGGAGGTAGATTAATTTATCACACAAAGGATAAAGTGTAGATAGTTGTTATTTAATGTTCGTTTTTGGAGTTAAAGGATAAATTGTTGATTTTTTTTCTTTAAATAGGGGAATTTTGCTAGATTTCTGTCACCTGTAGTTTAACAAATTATGAGGTGAAGTGAGATTTTCAGTGTGTCTGGTTTAAATTAGCAGACGGTTTTACCTCGTGTCATAACAATCAGAACTCAATCGGTCAATAACTTACCTGAGTTCTTTTCACGTAGCGCCTCTCCTGCAAATTGACAAAGTGAAATATAATACGTTGAGGTGAACTTCACATTCCGACATGTCAACAACAACCATAGAAGCAAAAATTAGGAAAACATTTGCTGATATACCGTTGTTTCCACACAGACCTTCCGTTCCTTTTATCTTTCTACTGTATTATCCATACTTTATTGATCCAACCTTTACATAAATGCAACAATTCATTGTAACATACATATTGTCAAGTATGGATCACGCTTTCATACACTGGCCTCTGACATAAAAAAAATGTTAGTTCATTTGACCTGCCTTGGGATCAAGAATTCAGATGTAAAATATATTGCACTACTAAGGAACTGCTATACAGTCAGTAGGAAAGATTAACTTTGGAGGGAAGGAGTCAGTGATTCCTACAACCTGTAGAAATACAACCTTGTGGATAATACTTTAACATTAGGTGTCAACTCCTCGACCAACAATCCCACCCCTTCCCACAGCATCTTCTCATATAATCGCAGAAGGTACAACAACTGCTCTTTCACATCCTCCCTGCTCACAATCCAATGCCCCAAACAATGTTTCTGGGTGATGCACCATTTCAACTACACCTTCTCCAATTTTTGTATTGGATTCGCTGCACCCAATCATCCGACTTTCATTGCAGAAACGAAACACATACTGGATGACCCGTTTGCAGAACACCTCCAGTCTGTATGCAAGCATAACTGTGATCGTCCCAATGCCAGTCAATGTAATACAGTGTTCTGCGCTCATGCAACTTGTCTCTTCTTGAAATGCTCCAGCAAAACACTTTACAACCTTCTGGTCTAAACATTGAGTTGAACGCCTTCAGATTCTGAAAACATTCGTTCCCCTTCCTTCAGCTTTGCTTGTTACATTCTCTGTAACCATGCCCCTCTTCCCTTCCCCCACTCCAGTGGGACGGCATATTCTTGCCAGTCTGGCAGTTAGAGACACCGTTGTTCTGCCCTTCTTACATTTCGATCACTAAATCTGAACTGTTAACATCCTTTCTCCCCCAACACTCCAATTCCCTCACCAGTATTGCATAAGTGCTGCCTCCTCCATACTTCAGTTCAACTCTGATGAAGAGTCACCCAGACTCAAAACGTCAGCTTGCTCTCTCTCGAAGGATGCTGCCTGCCCCGCTGTGAACTCTTGTATTTATTTTTGCTTTCGGTACAAATTCTAGCATCTGCAGTTATTTGCTCCAACGTTAGACTCTTTGTTGTGGTTAACATTTCATCAGGTGTAACTTCGAAGAATCGCTCCTGAATACTTGTGGATTAATGAATCTGACCAAAAAAGAGTAATCATTACTTTATCAGAGCCAGGAAGCTTTTAGTGAGGCACACCGCAAAGCATTCTTTCACTTTCAATATTCTTGAAGTGTGGAAACTTCCAGCATGATGTTTAATTTTCAGTTGAATTGTGATTACCATCGGTGTCAGTACATGTTTTCCTTCATAATTAATTCCTACTCACCATCATCTGAGACTTTAGCTTTAATTTCTAAAGCACAATTACAGGAGTGTTTAAGCAATCGTCGAAATTCAGATGGAAGAGAGCACGGAATGCAACTGCATCTTTTCATTTACCTTTCTCTTTCTCTTTCAGTTTCTCTTCTGATGTTGGCACAGAATTTCAATAGTATTCTGTTATTATAACATTTGTACACCATTTGTTACTTTCCAAATAAGATCTACCAGAAAATCTCCAAGAATGACATTCACAAACCAAGCTTTTAGAAGTGACATTTCCTTTTTTAATCCATTTACGTTAATTGGTTTGTAACATAGACCAAAGAAGTTCCAAACATTTCCTTACCTAAAAGTTGAATCTTCTTTTTCAGGGATTCGCTTTCTGATGCAATGAAGGCATTGACATTGAGTTAGATTAGGAAGATTTAAGAAACACTGACAATGCACTGGGCAAAGCAATTTGAACTGTCTTGGTCTCTTAACTTGATCATGACCAAACAGCTAAATTACAGACTGTTAATCTGTAATTATAAATAGGGTGAAACTTTCGCAAGTGGGGTCCATCTTTGTCTAAATCCACGAGTTTACTTAAATCTAAGCAGTCTCTGCATCGCCAACCCCATGAGTCAACAACTGGAGAATTATTTGATTGGGGCACCCTCAATGCTTTTAAAGAGAGCTCCAGGCATCTTGCCCACGTGAATTGATGGAACGGTGGTATATTCAGGAAATGAATTACTCTCCAAAGATCACAATATTAATATGGTTGATAAGCTACAACTTCCGGTCTCTGCGAAAATCCCGAAGTGCATTGTTAATTAACCTCTTATGAATAACTGCACTAAATATATTCTTTTTCAGATCCATGTAAGCATCGTCTATGATGTCAATATAGTTAGGGTAAATAAAAAAAAATCAACTGAGCTAATTAAGAAAGAAATAACTTTTACAGTTCAAATCTTTGTATTCTTCATCAACTCAACGTTCTCCAAATAAATGTTAAGCTTTAACTCATTTTTTCTAAAAAAAAAAATTCTCGCATGAAACTGAGGACAAAATGAATGATCTCTAATTCTTAACACTTTTGGATTGTCCTGTCCTTTCTTTTTGGAGCTTCGGTTATCTAATGTTTCAATGAGCAATGTTCACCCGCAGCCCGTAGTAACTTTGAAATGTATTGACTTTATAAGAAAACTTCCTGCTTTTACCAAACCAATCCCTTTGCCAAATGTAGGTGTGAGCCACCTGAGTAGGAGGTTTCATCCAACATGGTCTTAGCCAGCATTTCCCCATACCTTGCCTCATCGTTTACTCCATCCATTGCCTCTCCTTTCTACGCTTTCACTAACATTTACCCTGCTCATGCTTTTTTTCAAACACCATTAAAAATTATGAAGTAAGCATGCATCATATGCCTTTCTCATTTCCAACCTATTCCACCATTTTTGCCCATGATTTAATGCTGCTGATTTCTTCACTTATTGTTTCCGTGGGTGATAGGTTATTGAAGTATTTAATGTTATTTGACAAAATGTCTTAATCTTTCCAGATTTATGTTTATCCTTTACTTTTTTTTAGACAATCTGTATTTTTTTAATCGCAAAATCACTGGTGCTTTTTTTCTCCTTTATAATTTAATGCCCATCACGAAATCATTTTATTTGCAATTATGTAACTAATGTGCAAAGTCCATTAAGGTCAGCGCAAATTATAACGCGAGAGGCAGAGGTAGAGAGGTGGGAGGGGAGAGGGAGCTAAATCAAGATGGAGTTGGACAGAGAGATAAAGTACTCCATCTGCTATGGGGTCCACCTTTGTCTAAAGGCACCAAGAGTCTTGGTGGCGACCGCATGCTAGTTGTTGAAGGACACCCGGGCACAAGCATAGCCATTGAAGAGCTGTTGATATTCACCAGCAATGACAGTCTCCGTAGCACACTACCTGGAATTTTTAATAGCCAACTTGATTTTGTTGTTCTTTTGAAAAAAGTATATAGAAGAACTCTCGAACACGACTGAATGGCTGTTGTTTGTCTCTTCATCAAATCACTGGAAGCCATTTTTTTTGTTTTTTTTTTAACAACTAATCACCACCAGATCAATTTGCTGCGTACTCAATCGACTTTTTACATTCAGAGCCTGTTGTGGATAATAAGAAGTTTAGGGCAGCATAGGATCCCAATAGAGTGGAGAGAGGTTATTCTGTCCATTGATTCTGAAACAATTGCCCAAGCAGCATCCCATGAGACTACCACCTTAACTCCGTAACACTGTACTCACCATAGCTAATCCGTCTGATTTGTACATCCGTGCACACTACGGAAAGATTAGCATGGCCAATCTAACAGACCTACACTTCTTTAGATTCTGGGAGGGAACCAGAACCTCCACCGAAGGCCTACACAGCCATGGGGAAAATGTGCAAACTCCATGACAGTCAATCAACAGTGGGATTACTCCTGGTGCCTGGCACTGTGAGGCATAAGTGCTAACCACTGAGTGACCGTGCTTCCATATGTGAGAAGAGGGGAATGGGTTGTTAAATCAGAATAGTTTCTTGCTCACTTTCCCCGTTACTGGAATGCTTTTCTCCTGGTTTTAGTTGAAGAAAAAAAAATCACATGATGCACCAAACATGTTTTCCTCCAGCTTTGACTTTCAAGGGCTAAGCTCCTGTCTATTTCCCTCTGTTCTCAATGTTGGAATGCTATTAGCTGCCTGCTTGTTTTACAATTATTTATTTTCAGTTATATATTTGTAATCAATAATTGATTTAATAACCCATCATTCTTTTATATTACAATCCAGAAGTTCTGGTGCACTTAAATGAGTTGCCTTAAAGTTGCTTTCTCTCTTTTTATTTAATTCTCTGCTCTTGTGTCCTCCTTTCTCAGTTTCAACCTGGCCTACATCTTTTCCTGAGAATGCATTCACAGTCCTAGATTGTACAACCAGGGAAATGATCTTGTTGCTTCGAATCTACAGTCTCATCCTTGTACTGTCTCATCCTTGTAAAGTGTCGTAAAACCAGGTCCTGTTGCAATAAGCTTCGTTCCTAGAAAAGTCTTGGTTTCTAATGAATGAACCTAGTGAAGCTCTGCTGCACTCCCTTTGGTATGTTTCAAAGTTCTGAAGTTCTCAGCTATTACAGAACAGGCATTATGGCAACTATGATTAAACTCCGAGTTTGTTTGTATGCTTGTTTACTTTGAGATAAATGAGCACCTTACTAATTTCATTCACAACTACCATGACATTTAGTAATTCATTTTAGTTAGACAATATATTATCAAGAAGTCAATTTGCTTGCTACAGCATATTCAGACTTCAAAGAGAAAGTGGTGCTTACCACGCTGTAACTTATACAGTTGATCGTCTATTTAAAATGATTGTAACCGATTTAAATGAAGTAACATTCTTAGATGCAAAAGCACAAACGATTAGGTTGCATTGGTTAAAAGAAACATGAAATGAACACCCCATAAATATCAATAATGTAATTGGCTTAGTGTCAAGTTTAATTGACTGAGATGACATTTTGCTGTAGTAAATTGAAATAAAACATTGCAGCCAAAACGTTAATTGAATGAAAGGTACTTTGCAAACACAAGAATGTGCGGACATATTTGAACTGGATTCCTTGGAAAGGTAAAACTAAAGGCAAAGGACGACTATTTGGACGACACAGCAAACAAATAACAAAATTCGGACTAATAAAACGTGCTAATCAGTGGAAAACAGAATTCAATCGAGATCAATATGAGCCGATGCACTTTAGCTGGAAAGAGAAAGATAAGAGAATGTATGCTTAATATTAATGCCCTGGGAAACTGCGAAGAATACAGAAAACTTAGTTTCTTTTTATCTAAAGCAGTTCCTTAAAGTTCAAGATAGGACGTTATCATCATTAAGAAGAAATATGGAAGACTTTCCTTTATTCTCTGAGGCAAGGAGTCTGTGAACTACAAGGCTATACTGGAACTGTAGACAACGTTAGCTCCACCACAGTTGAAGCATTCTGTGCAGTGCTGGAAGTCACATTGTTTGGAGGGTTGGGATAGCACTGGAGAAGGTGCACAGGCGATTTATTAAAATGTCGTCTGTGAAGGACAGTTCCAGTTACGAAGAGAGATTGGACTGATGGGATTTGTCTTCCATAAAGGAGAGAAAATTGAAATGGGACAGGATTAACAGGAAGGAGGATTTTAAGTCCGGGGGCATTGATTTAAGATCAGTGCTTAGAGCAGATGAGAGAAAAATCTGGCAATCCGGAAAACATATCTTTTGGGTGCAAGCAATTTAATAAATTGGTCACTGCAACTAATAGTTGATGCTTATTATAATGTAATGAACTGCACTGTGACAGGTTTTATTTACACTGCTTAAACGTACTGATTAAAGAAAATGAAAAATAGTTATGGTCAAAAGTATTGCTCTCGACTCTAATGATTAACACATGGTACCTTCCATTATTGCCATGCTGCAGCATATTGCACTGTAAGTACGACTTAGGTATCAGACACAACAGCCTGGTTGACCAGGAAGAGCCACTTTTTCAAATCAAATCTGCAGATGCTGGCACTGAAACTCAATGAAAAGCAATTGTGTTTAATGATCAAATATACTGATTTTTTGCAAACAAAACACAGACAGACCTTTCGTTTCGTTAAGAGTCTTCATTCCTAGATTTAACAGTAAACGTTCATCGTCATAAAATTGAAAGACATAATTGAAGTCGTTAATACTATTAGTGAAGCTTTTCTTTACAGCCAAGAGAGTCACGAGACCCTGTAAAGAATTATTTTATTTTGCAATGTACTAACTCTCTGTACGCCATTAGCAGGGAGCTGAATAAATTCAAGAATGGAAAGCCTTGCTTGTGTTCTACATCCAGTATAAAATTAACCTAAATTTTACTTTTGTAGTTCAACACTTCCACTTAATAATATCTTATGATAATATTATCCAACGAAATGAGATCATATTGTATTTGAAATTCATTCCAACTTTAAACCACCTTCAGTCGTTTAAAACAAGAACAAGCAGAAATGATTATTAATGATTGTGACCATGATCAATAATTTTTCTACGGACTCATGTGGTTCACTTCTGGAAATACAATCTGCTATTCTTACATGGTCTGGCCTACTTGACCCAGCACCCGAAAAAAGCCAAAAGTCAGCTTCATTATTTTTCTGAAACTTAGATATAGTTCCAAACATCAAGCTGCAGACTTCTAAACATATCATTCCATTTCAATAAATATACCTCCCAATTTGACAGTCAGCAACCACTTATCTCGTAACTTAACTTTGGTGCTCAATTTTTTCAATGCTGTGGAAAGAGCCTTTTTGTGTCTATACTGACCGATTTACCAGCGCTGACATGTACCAAACAGTGCAAAACACTCCTCACAGACGTTTCATTGCATACAATAAAGCAAGACAAATTCAAGCTAACATTTTACCATTTTATCAATCTGCACTCAATGAACATGTTTAAAACAAAACATGTAAGACAGCAATTTTCCATGAATGTCTCTGTAAAACAGAAGTTTCAACAGCGCCTCATGGATAGACAAAGATGACAGAGGTGAACAGAAGATTAGTTTCAATTCATTAAGTCCTACAGCAAGGAAACATATCCTTCAGTCCAACTTGTCCATGCCGATCAGATTTCCAAACTAAACTACTCCCATTACTCTACGTTTGGCCTGTACTCTCACAACGTTCCTATTCGAATACCTGCCCAAATGTCTTTGAAATCTCGGAACTGTCCGTGCATCACCCACTTCCACCGGCAGTTTATACACATACAACCACACTCTGTGTGAAAATGTTGCCTCACAGGTCCCCTTTAAAAACTTCGTCAAAATTATGCCCTATAGATTTGAACTCCCTACCCGCAGGGAAAACATAAAAGAACTTTCGCTATTTATATCATATCTGCCCCTCATGATTTTATAAACATCTTTAAGTTCGCCTCTTAATCTTCTATGCTCCTGACCAAAAAAAAGGTCCCAGCCTATCCAGTCCCGCGTTAGTTCTGAAGCTCTCCAGTCCTGGTGACGTCCATGTAAATCTTTCCTGCATTCCTTCCAATAAAGAATACATTTCCTATAGCAAGATGACAAGAACTGTGCACACTACTGTTAATGCGACCTGAGAAATGTAGTGTAGAACCGAAACCTGACACCCCAATTCCTATACTTAATGTTCTGAGCAATGAAGGCAAGCATGGCAATGCCTTCAGCACCATCCTCTTTTATGTGTGACTCCACTTCCAAGGAACTGTATACCTGAAACTCTAGGTCTCTAACAACACTGCCCAGGGCTCTATTATTAATCGTAAGTCCTGAATTAAAAATGTTTCGACAATAGTGGAATACTCATTTCACAGGGTTTTGTAACGCCATTTTTCCTGAATACAATAACCATTCTAATTGCCTGGGTGCAGGATTGGCTGGTAGTAGGGTCATCACTGAAGTATCTTAACGGTAAATGTAAGCAAGGAGATGAACAAGTGAAAGGAAGCCGCTTGATCTCATTGTTTTCTAACAGTTTTTTTTCTGAAGGTGTGATCAGAGGCATTCTTGATCCACAGAGATATTATATTTAGTATGTAGTGAAGTAGAATATACTTTTAGGGGGTATACAAAAGATCGTGCTCCTTATCAAGGGTTCCAAGAGTCGTATAAGGATATTTCTCAAAGGAAATATATTGTGAAATTAATGTGGATCTACTTCTGGACGTTATTATAGAATAATTGCATGCAACAGACAAGTGGAAACATGTTCCTATCATAATGCTGTCATGACATTCTTGACAGATTTATCAAATTAATCGCATGTTGATCATTTTACTTATAATTTAAAAGTTTGTCAGTAATTTCGGCATCCATATGGGATAACTGAGATGACGTTGTGTGGAGGAGAAAGAAAAGGAGACATATTTTCAAGCACTTATGTCAATTCCATTTTATGTTTGAACGAATTTCAGTCAATGCACGTAAATATTTCCCAGGGTTTTATTCAATTGTATTGTTGCTGGTAGGTAAACACGTTGCGTTTATGTATAGTTTGATGTGTACTCGTGGCATCCCCAAATGAAGATCTATGCTTTTCTTTGTATAGATAGAAAGGAGTGTTGTATAACCATCTTGATACTTCGGACCTAGAACATCTTCACGGAAGGAAACGTTACTAGATGAAGCTTACTATCAGACATGCAGAACGGTAAACGGCTGCAGCATTTGCAAAACAATGCATTGGTGAAGATTGATTTAACCACCATTTAACAACATCAGTGTTCATGAGTAATAATTGCGACAAATATCGAAGTAATCTATTCTTCTTTGGTGCATAAGCTTCAGATCAATCTAATGGATTATCCGCTATAGTTATAATATGCAGTTTTATGGCGCAAACAAGAAAAAACCTGGAAACTGTAAATGAATATTTGATCAGAAAGCAAGTTCCAATAAGGAGGGAGAATAATCCACACCAGACCCATTTTGCAGCACGTGGTCCTTAGCCTTTAATTATATGACATTTCAACTGCTTATCCATCCAGTTTTGGAAGATTCTGAGGGTTTCAAATCAGTTAAAGAATTAAATTGATGCACACACTTACCTTTCTCATCTGAAATTAATTTCTGTTCTAAGAGGGATATTATTGATACTGAAGTCAATTCCAATAAAACTTATGGCTACATAGTTTTTCTTAAATAAAATTAAGTATTCAAGGTCCACAGGAGGAAGTAGTAAATATAATTTAACTACGAGCCACGTCAGCTTATATAACAACATATTGGTCAATTTGACATGTTTGAATGAACATTGTCATCAGTAAAGGAGAGGCTGTGGATCAGAAACTCTTGTAGATAACATTTCATATTTGTTAACTGCAGAACTAAACAGAAGATTTCCAGTTGCTTCACAATTAAACTGCTCTCAAGTGATTTTGAAGTAGGTACCTTGGTTAACTATGTAGCTTAAAGATATTATCGAGGTAGGCTGGGAAAAGGCATTTGCGTGACATGAAATCAAAAATCAAAAAACATTGTCCAATTGCTTAAGGAGGAACACCATTGGACAAAGAAGGCGACAGCAGATTAATAAAGTTTAGTGAAAGTTAGCTGAATTATGATTGATTTTACAACGTGTTAGTTTTGCAAAATTTATCATTTTACTTTATATGACTGATTGCCAGAACAAGATACATTGTGTCCCCTTCTGAATAGTAAAGCTGACTCATATAATCGATCTGGAAATGTGTTGCTGGAAAAGCGCAGCAGGTCAGGCAGCATCCAGGGAACAGGAGAATCGACGTTTCGGGCATAAGCCCTTCTTATGCCCGAAACGTCGATTCTCCTGTTCCCTGGATGCTGCCTGACCTGCTGCGCTTTTCCAGCAACACATTTCCAGCTCTGATCTCCAGCATCTGCAGACCTCACTTTCTCCTCATATAATCGATCAACTTGTGAAATTTTCAAATTTTCTGAAAAACCACAATTAGATCAACTATCACGGAAGTGGGAGAGAAGTCTGTGAAATCTATCTTTTTAAATTGAACTTATATATCTAATGCTTTTTAACGTTTAAATTCACATTTTCATCCGCTAATGTCAGCAGTTTTGTATTCAGTTCATCTGGGATGTCTATAGCCTGAAGCAAAACCGTTGGTGAATTGGTGTCATTTTGGCACCAGACATTAACTTCAGATCACTTTAATAGAACTTTAAATGGATTGAAACTTTACATTGCAGACTAGATTGGCACTGGCTCCTGACTAGAGCAGTTTCATATTTCTCGCATCATTATACTTCAGGCAAGAAGAAATTGATGAATTAGCCCAAAAATAATTACAATAATATTTAGAGTTCAAGACGAAAAAAGAAGCAGCATGCTTTAAAGCAAATCCATTCTCACCACAATCTTGAAGCTTCTTCCTTAACTTTTCCAGTTCTAACGGTGGATGTAGAACAAAACAGAGGGTTAATGTTAACTGCAGGTTAATGAAAATGTGCCTTCTATCTGTGCATTCCACAGGATAGATACAGAGAAAATAAAACACCTCGCGCACCGCAGAAAAAATGTTGATACAGAGTTGTTTATTGGATTACTTCCAAAACGAATTAACAGAATAATAGAAAAACACATTAAATGATTTGTTTCTGACTTCCATTTCTACTTCTACAAGGTAAGCTGCATACACTTCAAATGTTATTACTGATTGTCTCAGTATCTCGGTTTTGGTGGTATATTCCACAGAAGAAAACAGGAATGGATATGATCTTGTTTTTTTTTGGCAATAAACTTAAAAAGAAATACACTATGACAACCAACTTTTCACCAGTTCAACTATTTCCTTCATATGCAGTTTTGAGTTAAACGTCTCATAATGGTCATTTCAAATCATCTCTCAATTTTGATTTAACATTAAATTCAATTCTCCTTTGAAAGGCAGATGACCGAGGTTTCTCTTACAATTGCATTTACTTAATAACCATATCAACGTTGGATGGAATATTTTGTCATACGCTCCAAATCCTTAGATTACTTCAGATTATCCACTGTTAAGAAGTGAAGAATTACGGCATAGCTGAATATCATTACCTCTGTCTTTCTTGTTCATTTGTTGTTCTAACAGGGACACAAATGGATTAATGCACTGCAATAATCATTGTATGAAAGAAGTTTAACCTCATTAGTTATTCTCATATTAAAAGTTGCCCTGAATATCATGACAATGCAATATTATAATAAAGGCTCATACTTGAATGATGACAAGCATATTGTAACTGAGACTGGTATATCGTTGTGGAGGAATGCAGCTCATTGTTGGATCTCAGAGTTATTCACATACTTGGTCGGCAAAAAAAATGAAGCAATGCTCAAATATGATGGCTAGATTAAAATTGGCAAATTTTGCACAGTTTCTCTCTATATTTTAATTTGTTTTAAGTAACGAACAAGAATGCTAAGCCTTCAGACAAAAATGCATTCGAAAATGTTTTGCCAAAACTAAAATAAATAACAACATCTTGAAAAATGTCCATATTACAGAGGAGAAGGTGCTGGACGTCTTAAAAGGCATAAAGGTGGATCAAACCTCGTGACCTGATCAGGCGAACCCTAACACTCTATGGTTAGCTAAGGAAGTGATTGCTGTGACCCTTGGTGAGATATTTGCACCATCAATAGCTACTGGGGAAGTGCTTGAAGGCTGGTGTTTAGCTAATGTGGTGCCATTATTTAGGAAATATGGCAAGGAAATGCAAGTGAATGATAGACAGGTAAGCCTGGCATTGGTAGTGGTCAGCATTCCTTTGTGCGTGGAAAACTGTGTCTCAGTAGTTTAATTGAATTTTTTGAAGCGGTAGCTAAGAGATTGATGATTTGAGAATGGAGAACGTGATTTATATGGACTTCAGTAAGGTGTTTCACAAGATTCCTCATGGTAGACTGGTTAGCAATGTTATATCAAACAGAATAGAGAGAAAATTAATTATTTGAATACAGCACTGGCTCAAAGGTAGAAGAGTATTTCTCGTGGAGGATTGCTTTTTAGACTGGAGGCCGGTGACCAGCTGTGTGCTGAATGGATCGGTGCTGGGTCCTTTGTTTATGTAAATGATTTGGAAATGAAATAGGAGGTCTGGTTATTAATTTACACATTCTACCAAAGCTGAAGTTGCAGTGAACAGCGAAGAAGGCTACTTCAGAATACATCAGGACATTGATCAAATGGGCCAATTGTCAAAGGGATGGCAGATAGAGTTTAATTCAGATAAATGTGAATTGCTGCATTTTGGAAAGACAAATCAGGGTGGGAAATGTCTGTTTCCTGACAAGATTCTGGAGTCTGTTGCTGAAAAAAGAGAGCTTCTAGTGCAGACTCATATTTCTTCGAAAGTGGAATGACAAGTAGATAGGATAGTGAAGAAAACATTCTGTATGTGTTTTATTATTTGTCAGTGCATTTATTATAGGAGTTGGGATGTCTTGTTGCAGCTATACAGAACTTTGGTTAGACCACCATTGGAATACTGAGTGCAGTTCTGGTTTCTCTGCTATAAGAATGATGTTGTGAAACTTGAAAGGTTCAAAAACAATTGCTAGGAAATTGCCAGGGTTGGAGAGGTTTAACCAAAGGAAAAGGCTGAATAGCCTGGGCCTACATTCGCTGCAGCGTCAGAGGCTGAGGGGTGACCTCATAGAAGTTTATAAAATCCTGAGGGGCATGGATTGGATAAATACACAAGGTTTTTGACCGAAGTGCGTGATTCCAAAAACTCAAGGATGTAGGGAGCGGAGAAAAATTTAAAGGGGACTTTAGAGGCAACATTTTCATGCAAAAAGAGGGTGCACGTATGGAATGAGCTGTTGGATGAAGTGGTGGAGTCTGGTACAATTGCAACATTTAAAAGGCAGCTGGATACGTATTTGAATGGAAAGAGTTTAGAGGGATATGGGACAAATGCTGGCAAATGGGATAACAATTATTTCGGATTTCTGATATCCTTGGACGAGCTGGATGGAGGGGTCTGTTTCCGTGCTGTTTATTTCTTTGTCTCCCTGACTCTAATATGTCTCACTTTCGATAGAAAATGATGTATTCCAAAATACACTGGAGATTCAGTTGAGAAGATGGATGTCACAGAATCCCAACAGTGCTCAAACAGGCCATTCAACCGATAAAGTCTACACCAACGGTCTGAAGAATAATCCACCTAGATCAATTCCTCCTATCTTTCGTTTACCTCTGATTAATGCACCTAACCCACACATTCCTGAACACGGTGGGCAATTCAGCATGAACAATTGACCGAACTTGCACATCTTTGGATTGTGTCAGAAAATAGAGCAAACCAATGCAAACACTGAGTGAACACGAAATCGCCACACAGACAGTCACCCGAGGCTGGATTCGAACCACTGTTCTGGGTGCTGTGAGGCAGCAGTGTCACCCACTTAGCCACTGTGCCAAGTGTTTCGCATTGTAACTGATTTCACCGAATAGTACAGAGAAAAAGTCACATATGTTTAGAAAAATAACCTTAGAACTCAAAATCAATTTTCAAAAGATACCTTGATCGTTAATTCATTGACTAAGTAGAGTCATAGAGTCACAAAGATGTATAGCACGAAAACAAACACTTCGGTCCAACCTGTCCATGCCAACCAGATATCCCAATCGAATCTAACTGCACCTTCCAGCACCCGGCCAATATCTCTCCAAACCCTTCTTATTCATATACCCATTCTAATATATTTTAAATGTTGCAATTGTACGAGCCTCCACCACTTCCTCTGACAGCTCATTCCATACATCTACCATCCTCTGCATGAAAACTTTGCCCCATAATTCTCTTTTATATCGTTCTCCTCTCATCCCAAAACCATGCCATCTAGTTATAGACTCCCCCACACCAGGGAAAAGACTTTGTCTATTTATCTAACCTATTCCCCTCATAATTTTGCAAACTTCTATAAGGTCACCCCTCAGACTCCAACGCTTCATGGACAACAGTCCCAGCCTGTTCAGCCTCTCCCTATAGCTAAAATCCTCCAACCCTGGTAACATCCTTGTAACTCTTTTCTGATACCTTTCAAGTTTCAAATTACCTTTCCAAGTGGAAGGAAACCTGAATTGCACAGAATATTCCAACAGCGGCCTAACCAATGTCCTGTACAGCTGCAACGCGACCTCGCAACTCCTGTACTCAAACTCTAACCAATAAAGGAAAGCATACCAAATGCCTTCTTCACTATCCTATCTACCTGTGACTCCACTTTCAAGGAGCTATGAACGTGCACTCCAAATTCTCTTAATTCAGCAACACTCCTTCGGACCTTACCATTAAGTGTATAAGTCCTGCTAAGATTTGCTTTCCCAAAATGCAGCAGCTCGCATTTATCCGAATGAAACCCCATCTGCCACATCTCAGCCCATTGGCCCATGTGATCAAGATCCCTTTGTAATCTGAAGTAACCTTCTTTGCTGTCCACTACACCTCCAATTTTGGTGTTGTCTGCAAACTTACTTACTAAACCTCTTATGCTCATATCGAAATCACTTAAATAAATGACAAAAAGTCGTGGTCCCAGCACTGATCCTTGTGACACTCCACTGGTCACAAGCCTCCCTCTGAAAAACAAACCTCCACCACCATCCTTGTCTTCTACATTTGAGCCAGTTCTGCATCCAAATACTAGTTCTCCCTGTATTCCATGAGATTTAATCTTGCCAACCAGTCTCCCAAGGGGAATCCTTGTCAAATGCCTTACTGATGTCCGTATAGATCACATCCACTGCTCTGCCCTCATCAATCCTCTTTGTTACTTCTTCAAAAAACTCAGTCAAGTTTGTGAGACACGATTTCCCACGAACAAAGCCATGTTGGATATCCCTAATCAGTCCTTGTCGTTCCACATACATGCACATCCTGTCCCTCAGGATTCCCTCCAAAAACTTGCTCACCACTGATGTCAGGCTCACTGGTTTATAGTTCCCTGGCTTGACCTTACTACATTTCTTAAACAGTGGCACCACGTTAGCCAGCCTCCCACCTTTTGGCACCTCACCTATGAATATCGATGAAACAAATATCTCAGCAAGAGGCATAACAATCACTTCCCTAGCGTCCCACAAAGTTCTTGTGTACACCTAATCAGGCCCTCTGGATTTATCCACTTTTATGTGTTTCAAGACATGCAGTACTCCTTCATATGTAATATGGACATTTTTCAAGATGTCACCATCTATTTCCCGACATTCTATATCTTCCATGTTCTTTTCCACAGTAAATACTGATGCTAAGTACTCGTTTAGTATCTCCCCCACTTCATGCGGCTTCATAAAAAGGCCGCCTTGCTGATCTTTGAGGGGTCTATTCTCTCCTTAGTTACCCTTTTGTCCTTAATGTATTTTTAAAAACTTTTTGGATTCTCCTTAAATCTATCTGCCAAATCTGTCGCATGTCCCCTTTTTGCCCTCCTGATTTCCCTCTTAAGTATACTCCTACTGCCTTTGTACTCTTCTAAGGAATCACTCGATCTATACTGTCTATACCTGACGTATATTTCCTTCTTTTTCTGAACCAAACCCTCAATTTCTTTAGTCATCCATTATTATCTATACCTACCAGCTTTTCCTTTCACCCTAACAGGAGTACACATTCCCTGGACTCTCATCAGCTCATGTCTAAAGGTTTCCCATTTTCCAGCTTTCCCTTTACCTGCGAACATCTGCCCCCAGTCAGATTTTGAATGTTCTTGCCAAATACAGTCAAAATTGGCCTTTGTCCAATTTAACACTTCAACTTTTAGATCTGGTCCATCCTCTTCTATCGCTATTTTAATTAAATGGAATTATAGTCGGTGGCCCAAAGTGCTCCCCCACTGACACCTCAGTCACCTGTCTTGTCTTATTTCCCAATAGTTGGTCAGGTTTTGCACCTTCTCTAGTAGGTACATACTGAATCGCAACATTTTCTTGTACACACTTAACACTCTTCATCTAAATCCTTAACACTATGGCAGTCCCAGTGTATGTTTGGAAGGTTAAAATCCCTTACCATAGCCACTCTATTATTCTTACAGATAGCTGAGATCTCCTTAAAAATTTGTTTCTCAATTTCCCTCTGACTATTAGGGGGTCTATAATACAATCACAATAATGTGATAATCCCTTTCTTATTTCTCAGTTCCACCCAAACAAAACTTCCGTGGATGTATTTCTGGGAATATTCTTCTTCCGTATAGCTGTGTGCTCTCCTTTATCAAAAACGCCACTCTCCCTTGTCTTTTGCCTCCTGTTCTATCCTTCCTGTAGCATTTGTATCCTGGAACATTAAGCTGCCAGTCCATCCCTGAGCCATGTTTCTGTAACTACTATGAAATCCCAGTTCCATGTTTCTAACAATGCTCTGCATTC
>NC_057756.1:913200-948362 GCF_004010195.1 Chiloscyllium plagiosum | reverse complement strand
CACCACCCCTCCCCCGCACCTTACTAGTTTAAATCCTCACGAGCAGCTCTAGCAAATCTCCTGCAAGTATACTAGTCTCCTTCCAATTTAGCTACAATCCGGTCTTCTTGAGCAGGTCACTACCACCCCAAAAGATATTCGGATGATCCAAAATGTGAATCCTTCCCCCATACACCGGCTCCTCAGCCATACAGTCATCTGCTCTATCCTCCTATTTCTGCCCTCACTAACTAAACATTCCTAATGCACCGTGTTATGAAAGTGTCCTACCTATTTGGTTTTGAGAACAATAGAAAAGATACATTTGATCTGCATGAAGTTAATACATTACAGATGTATTTGTATTGACTTAGAAAAAGGCTGATGGGATATGGCTTCTGCAAAGCAGAAAAAAAACCCTAATGTATTTGGCATGAACGCTTGTAATTTATAAATTAACTGTAAAGCTATATGAAAGCATATTTCAAATCCTCGTAAGTGAAATATTTTGAAGTAAAATCGATTATTGCAGAGCGAATTTTCAACCATGCACTGAAGGGCAAAAATGTACATTCGCATTCCAAACAAAAAGTGATAAATTCACAGGGATTTTGCAACAATCAGCCATGAAATAGTCTTTGTTACGTCTACTCTTCGAACTCTACATCAACCTGGTTTATGTTACAACTTGCGTTTTACATGAAAATGTCCACCCAGCTGTAAATTATCTCTTTTCACCATTCCTTGTCCAGTCTAAACATCCTTTTCCACAGATCAACATTTATGTTTTTTAAGTGTTCAGAAATAAAGTGAAATAACACGATTCTAATATTTCTACAGTGTGATACTGAAGACTAAAGTAATGACAATCTGCCTTTTGAAAGACGAGACATATTGAGGTTGTTAAGCAGCCTCAAATGCACAGTGAACACGTTTCAACTCACCTTGATCATTGTATTTGGTTTTCATTTTCTGAACTTCTACAGAACAAAGATAAACCGAATAGAAATTAAACAGAAATTACAAAATTGAGCAGTACGAAAAAGCAAAAACATGTGAAAGAAGAGTTACATGATGAAATTGTCACTGATCTATCAAGCAATGTTAAGGAGTTAATATCAGATTCACGTAGAAATGCAATGAGTAACTTGGAGCTGGATGTTTAAAATTATTTTGATGAACAAGTGAATAGAGTTGGTCACCTGGGATATTATCCGAAAATAGTAATTATTTTTAATTTAATCGGGATTAATGTTTTATGAGGGATGTTACAAAATGAAATGGAAAATCTACGCCCACAACGCATAGGGTCAAATATTATCATCCTTTCAGCGCAGAATATCAACTTCCATCATAAACGTTACTTTGTACGCAGCACGTTTTACTCCAGTGTAGTGCAATAAAGCTTTAAACGAGCGAGATAAACTGCTAACGCAACATGCAAACCCTTGTGTTCAACGGAGGGAATGCTACAAAATCATCAAGTCACTATAATTCTTTCGGAGTGAATGCAAAGACATTTGTGAGAAAGAAAACATATGATTGAAAGCTAGACCTATTCATTGTGTCTTGAATCTATCATGTCAGGCATTTTCCGAGAAAATGCCATCACCACCAAAGGAGATTTGGGGGAAGGAACTTGTAGAGGTGCGTGGATAGAGACAGTGACATAAAATAAGAATGGATCGGCCCCCAGGATGTCAATAATCCATTTATAAGCCTTTGAATTTAAGAGTTCAATACGTTGGGAAGAAATAGTAAAGAGAGAAAAAAAAGTTCTTTTGTTAGTTAACGACAGGTTTTTGAGTATAAAAAGCTATGTAGAACACTCCAAAGAAAACATTCACCAGAAAGGTGTGCAACCAATATTCAGAATTCTTGAACACAAAGTTTATGTAACGTTTAAGATGTTCTGAAAGTATCATCAAAGTCAATTTAGTTTGGTGATTGTTTGAGTTATCCATTTGAAAGATATTAGCTGAAAGGCAAACATATTTAGCCACGACAGAGAATTTTGCTAAAAGCAGACTGGTATCAGATAAATGCAGGACTCCTCAGGGTAACTGTTCACTGACAGTTGTGTTTTTTTGTGAAATTGTTGTTGGTGGTGTGTTTGAATCTTTTACAGACGTTTGTAGTTTACTCCATTAAACACTTTTTCTTTCATGGTTGTTCGTATTTCCTTTTGTAATGTCCTTTTATTCTTTTATATTCCGGCATCCTCTTGGTAAGGTAATTCTCTCGTTCAGATGAACAAAGGGGGAATAAAAGTTCGAATCTCACAAGGCATGTATCGATGATGTAATAACTAGAGTATCCATAAAATGCAGTGCGTGCAATCATCATGATTCTTTCAGCAGAAGATTCAGGGCCTGTGACCTCTGCCACAAAAATACAATAAGAGCAGTAGACACATTGGACTGCCATGTGATCCTTCCCAACAAAGCCAAGAAACGGCTGTACAGGGAACTGTGCTGTACTTCCCAAATCTATGAAAAGCGCTGCAATGTTTTTTTCAAGTATTCATTTCTCAGTATCTGTATGAAATCAACTGCAGCAGTACAAAACAACGGTCACCTTCTTTGAAAGGGCAACTGAGATAACAGAAAATGCAAAGAAGAAATTAGGCAGAGTAGATGTAAAGGATCTTTGTGAGGACTGTAGAGTTCAGAAAGAGGGATCACAGTCTAAGCAGTAGGATAAGCATTTTAAGACAACGATAAGGGGAATGTTTTCCACTCACGGAGTGGCGAGTCTTTGGAGCTCTGGTACAGGAAACTCTTGAGGGCAAATCATTTTAGACTTTAAGAATGATGTAGATTTTTTAAATGAATAAAGCATGCTGAAGAGAAAATGGGAACCGGTATGAAGTTGCATAACTAGCCATGATCATATTCAGTGGTGGGGTAAGCATGATAGCTTGCTCCAATTGGTTTACTTCATGTTTCCATGAGCATGATTATTGCAGTTGATCCTTCGAGTCACCTCTAATTCAATATGAATACGCTTATCTTCTATCCCAATGCCATATTAAAGCTCTCAACAAATGTTTCCATAACTTTAGAATCTAAAGGAAATATAAATTTTATTTAATATGTTCAATGATGTGGATTCCACAGATTTTTTTGCAGATAATTCCAAAGAGTTATTATTCAGAGTGAAGAAATATTTTCACATCTCAGTACAAAATTGTCAAAGTCGTATGTTGAGTATGTGTCACTTGTTTGGACAATGTGCAAGCTGGTGGAAAAACCCACTATGCGTTTTCTAACTTTAGCCGTTTTGGAAACATATGCGTTTCCATCAGATACCCAATCACCATTCTGAACTCTTTTGAATGCTGGCCCATTTAAACCAATTTCTCCTCGTGGATTGACATTCCTTCTGTTCCTGTTAAGAGCCGAGGTAATATTTGTTGCCAGTCCCTCGATGACAAGTATATACGTTCTTAGACAGTGGGACCAAAATGGCGGTCAATACTCCAGCTCAGTCTTGCCGAGGCCCTGACTAACTACATTGAGACATCCTTAATTCTGAAATCAATCAAGTAAATCGGTCAAGTACATTCCTAATCGTTTGCTGCAACTACATGTCTACTTTGGTTGATTGGTGTGCAAGGGCACACAGCTCTCATTGTACATCCCCCTATCGAAATGTGTCACAAATTATATAAAATTCTGCCTGTCTGTCACACTGAAGTGTATAACGTCATATTTAGTCATGAAGTACTATATCTGCAACTTGTTTACCCACTCACTTAACTTAGGGTCTGGGCTACCTTCATGAAATGTTTTGAGGGGTCTGGCCTGGTCCATAACACAGCTATGAATGTCGTATTAGGATTACGCCTTTCTGTTAATAGTATATTGCTCGAAGGTTCACCTAAAAAAAAACAGAAAGAAAAGACGTTCCCATTATATAATGATGCAATAACACCAAAACACAAATTACATGTTTAGAACGGCGATTCTCAAGGGACCTTTTTTTTAGTGCAGATTATGGGGAAAATCTGGAATTTTCAGGGTAAGATGTGCTTTGGAAGAAGAAAGAATTTTGAAAAGTAGTCAATGAAGAACTATAGAAAAATATGCTCCCATATCGAGAGAGAGACAGAGAAGACCAGGGACCGCTGCAACTTGCTTTCAATACTGTGATATGTTGATTCTATTTCAGTTAAAAATAATAATGGCTAAGTAATCTGATTAGCAGAAATTCCGTGCATTTCTGGAAACATAGTCACCTTTTGCTTCTGTGCTCAGTCTTTCTTCTGCAAAATATATGGAGTAATTTTCTTTTTAATTATTACCCCTTAGAAATGTAATGAATTTTGCTGCACAATCAATCGTTTGAAAAGGTAACAGCACTTTGATTGTAACTTTTTCTGTGGATAAAGTTTTAATAAATACCTATTACTAACTTACATGATGAAACAACTCGATCTAAGAGCTCAAGGCTGACAATTAACGAACCACAACGACTAACCTCTACTCAATCTAATGATATTTTTCTCTTGTACATCTGTGAAGATGTGTTCTTAGACAGTGTCTCATTGCTTATTACAATTAATGTTAGGCATAAATGATATTATACTATAAATATTATTAAACATATATAATCCATGTTACTTAATCATGCATTTAATGCAATCAACACATAAAGTTAGATTTTGTATAAAGTACGCACATCATTTATATTATAATAGCATCATAACTCTTAAATAAATCTTTGACGTTTGTCTCACGTATGGAAGTGTTTAAAAATACATTTGACGCGCTTGCCTTCATTCCTCAGTCTTTTAAGTATGAGAGTTGTGAAGTTATGTTGAGGTTGCACAGGATATTGACGAGGCTTCTTTTGGAATATTGCATCCAGTTCTTGTCGCCCAATATAGGACAGACATTATTACGCTGGAGAGAATTCAGAAAAGAGTCACCATGACCTTGTCAGGTATGGAAGGTTTGAGTTATGAAGAAAAGCTGAAAAGGATGGGACAACTTTCATTAGAGTGTAGGAGTTACAGAGGCGACCTCATTGAAGTTTATAAAACGATGAGAAGTATAGATAAAGTTAATTGGTTGTTCCCCTTTTCCCTATAATTGGGGGGAATGTTCAGACTCGACGGCATTTTCTTCAGGTGAGAGAAGGTAGTTTAAGACGAGACATGAGAGAAAATTTATTCACACAAGAGGGTCTTGCACATTTGGAATAAACGTCTTGAGGAAACGTTTAAAAGATATTTGGATTAGTGCATGAATAGTAACGATTTGGAGATGTATGGGCTAGAAAAGGGAGGTGAAACTGTTTAGTTTGGGATTATGTTTGGTATGGGCTTTTTGGAACGAAGGGTGTGTTTCCATACTACGTAATTTCATGGAAGAGTGTGGTATAGATGACCTGTTAGCTGTTAAATTTATATACGTCCCCAATCTGACTATTGAATTGAATTTCTGATGACTGCCTATAAAATATGCAATGACTACCTTATCTTGCTGAATTCCGATTTTAATCTCCACAAAACATAGATAGTCTTCCTTTAGTTCTATACATTTACAGCTTTGCTAAGTTATGAATGCTGCAAACACTTATTCTGGCAACTAAATTGTCCAGGAAACAAAGACAAGATAATTGTGTTTTTCATGATAGAACACTTCTGTTCTCCTGTTACCTTTCAGATTTGGTTCTCACTTGGCTGTAAATAATGTCGTGTTTACGACCTTTTCCATATGAAATAGAGTTTTGTTTGCATTTTCCTTGCCTTCTTAACTCCCTTTATCTAACTATATCTTCTTTTTTGATCTTATTGGCTGAAAGAGTGCAGTATGTGTTATTGTGCCATGTCATCCTCAAAAGCTATGCCTCATGTTCAAACATATGTAGATTCAAGCCTGACATCATCAGTACATTGTTACTCAACGCAGCTGTTTTTCCCTGGTGCGCAGACCAAAACCTATCACCAGGTCATCTGAATACTTATTACATGGTTAGGTAACTTTACTATTGTCATTCAAAGTATAATTTCTTTTTCATAGAGATAATCAAAGGATGTGTGCTTTGAAACACACACCACTTTATTTTACTCTACTTCGCAAGTGTGAATATCTAAACTCCTAAGATCGGCATCGTTATTGCACGAGTCCTTGAGAACTTGGATCATGAAACATCAATGAAACAATACATAATTCGACGAGGTTCACAAATTATCCGAGGAGTAAGACATAAACTGGAAGGGAAGTCATCTGTTAAGACTGCCAAAAGAGCTCGTTCAGCGATGAGATTTAAAGAACTGCAATGATAATTGCACTCACCACAGTCAATATTAGTTTTTTTCTGTTTCTCTAATTCTGATGGCGCAACGAGACAAATTATTATGAAGTAATTCTTGGCATATTTTCAAATTAGGTAAAAGAAAAAAATAAACTGTTAAAAGAATGTCAATGAATTTATTGATATGGGTCAGACTTTTTAAATACCCAGAATTCGATTTTGCACATTAAGTGGCACTTGAAATATTCAGTTCTCCTATTTTCAATTAGAACTTAGAATCCATTCAGAGGTGTAAGAACAAAAGATAACACATTTTCTTTTTGCAAATGTGACTAAAAATAGCAGAGGTCAGTGAATTTTTGAAAGTGCGGTAAAATGAAGGAAGAACGTATTGCTGACCTCAGATTGTGAAAATATTTGAATGGGTTAAGATTTCTGCCAAAATAACAAAATCTCGATGTTCTCAATATGAATTTTGGGATGCTTGCCTTTTCTGATGTATATGTATCTGATCTAGATCTTAGTGTGCAAGGATAAATTTGTAAGTTTGAGCATGTTAAATTCCTCTTCCAAACTTGCAGCAGAATAACAAAAAAAAATGTAAAGGGCATTGTTAATCTAGTAGTATTAGTTGAAAATGATAAATGAAGTTCAGTGCAGAGAAGTGTAAGCTGTCTTTTGTGCAACTACAAATGAAATAGCATAAAGTACATGGTGATGATCTAAATGGATGACAGGCACACAGAGATATGAATGTGTATGTCCACATAAAGTTCAATTAAAGTGGTCATGCACAAATAACAATTATTTGACAATGCATGCAGTATCCAAGGATGCATTACCAGAGGCAGAGTGTACAGGCATATTGAGGTTGTGTGATCCAGCAAAATACATTTTTATTTTTCAATTGGAGTATTGCACATAAACTTTGTAATATCATTTACAACGATGACAATAGTTTGTACAGCATTTAACAATGGCTTACGAAATCTTAGCTATAAAGATCACATCTGATAATATTGTTCAATGTCCAGGAAGAGCTGAGCAGAGTGGATAAGAAGAATCTGTTGACTTACGTACAAGATGCAAATACAGAGAGAATGTAGTTTGCAAATTGAAGAACGTGATATCAGAAAATAAAAACAAACTTTTCTCACAAAGACTAGTTACTGTCTGAAAAACACTTCCTGGAAGTTTGACTGAGGCACACTTCTTCTTTAAACATGAAATTAAATTAAATTAAATTAATTAGGTTAGATTAAATTAAACTTCGGGGAAGACGTTATGGATAATAAAGGCATGAAATTGCATATTTTAACAGTGGTGATCCAGAGACCTGATATGAATGCAATGAGCCAAATGCTATCTGTCTCCATACAATTTTATGCCACATAAATAGCTGGGAAAGTTCAGCAGGCCTTGCTTAGAGACAAAGGGTCACTGGACCCGAAATGGTAACTCTGATTTTCTCCACGTATCGTGCCACCACAGTTGAACGTTTCCAGCTATTTCTGTTTTTGTTCTTGATTTCCAGAACTTACAGGTGTTTAGTTTTTTACAACGATTCGATCATTGTGTTCACTCAGCTTTGGTCACAGAGCAAAACCGTTACCACTGATGAAGAGTATATGCAAATCAATGTCAGAGGAAAGGATTTATCATAGAAATAAATTGACAAAAACGTAGTTACGTTAGGGAATGATGCATTCTAACTCTGGATTAAAATGAGTGGGATATTGTAAGCTATAATCATGGGCAAATGCAAAATGGATATTGTTATTAATGTTCTTGGCACGTAGGCCATCATAGCCTCACTTATTGCAAAAAACATAAAATTCATCAGAAAACAAATTTGCCTCTTTTTTTAAGTTCAGAACAGCGTTAACAAAAGCGCGCTCCACTCCTTGCAAAACAAATATAACTTTCTAATATTTGTTTTACCAACATAAATCTATTATTCTAAAATTAGTGCGAATCAGTAGTTATGCATTTTTGAAAATCATCTTCAGAACTTCAACTGGCATAATGGATCATACTTTAACACCGCAGCATATTACCAAAAAAGAACCGTTCATTAAGGTCAACATTTTGCAAGGAAGTAAAGTACAGGTTCATTTTGATTCCCCATTTCAAGTCACGGTAGTCATTTAGAGTTGTGTATGATTTTAAAACATGAAGTAATGAACATGGACTGCTCTTGTAAGAGGGAGATAGTGAGGACTGCAGAGGCTGGAGATCAGAGTCGAGCGTGTGCTGGAAAAGCACAGTTGGTCAGGCAACATCCGAGGAGTAGGATAAACGACATTTAAGGCATAGGCCCTTCGCCAGGAATTTGTTTGTTGAGAGTGTGAATTCTTCTGAGGATGTAAAACAGCAGAGATCCATTGCAGGTCTGGGAGAGCTGCGCCACGGTTATTGCAGGGAGATTAGATAGTGGCGCATGGCTACGAATGTGGAGTGGAGAATCCAGAAAGAGAACCGTTTCTAAATGTTCTGAATTTGTAGTATATACTGGTCGTTCTGTTCAGGTCCAAACCGTGTTGGGCTGAATGTATTCTGGAGTCCATGCAAGATTAGTCGGTCCCATAGACAGGCACTGAGGAAGGTGATGTGGCTGTGGTGGCGAGTCTACTTCAGGACGTGGCTAGTGGTCTTCAGGGCTGAGGAAATGACCTGGTATAGCAGTGAGAGAGAGTCTCACTAAGATCCTTGTCGACAGAGGAGGAGAACATCTTCAAGGTCGGCATCACTGGAAGAGGCTTCACAGTCTGGTTGAAATAAAAAAAATGAGTAACTGCTGGCTCAGATACTGGAGTTTAGAGTCCAAAGTGTGGTGATAGAAACGCACAACAGGTCAGGCAGCATCCAAGGAGCAGGAAAATCGACGTTACGGGTAAAAGCCCTTCATCAGGAATCAGATTCTTGATGAAGGGATTATGCCCAAAACGTCAAATTTCCTGCTCCCCGCATGCTGCCTGAGCTGCTGTGTTTTTCCAGCACCACACTTCCAACTCTGTTTCTGCATGAACAGAGAAACTTAAACGGCGGCATGAAAGATGATATATTGGGCCTTACAACTTGATGAGATGGGTCATAACCAGAACATGACGATTTTCTTATAATGCTGGTCGGCTATCGACAAAGAAATATAAATTAGTTCTGCAGTTGTAGTTGGAAATCACGCCATGATAACTAGAACATTTGGAAAGCTCGTATTTGTAAAATATCAATCACAACAAAAAAAATGTATCTGCATCACAAATGTTCTGGGGAGATGGACATCTGCCTTCGCGAATAACCTTGGCATATATGTCCTCCAGGTTCATGTTAAGATTGTTTTCTTACAATAGAAATGGGGAACAAAGTGTGACCTTTCCAGAAATCTTCACGTTCCATAAGAGGAAGAAAGAAAAAAACTAAAACTCAAACAAAGTTCCTACTAAGAAAATGTTAGGAAATGAAATGAAATTTCTCACCCTTATCTTTCTTTGCTAATGCTTGGTCTAGGACAATTAAACATCTTAATCAATTTAACAATATGTGATAAATGTATTTGATGTCATCCACACATGGAGCATTTTCTGTTCACCTGAGGCGGATAGTTACATGTATGTTTATATGATGAAACAATCGAACATACTTTGAATTATGCTTATACCTTATAAATCATTTGATGTTTTGTTTACAGCTTGCTTTTGATTCCTGTTAGATTCCTGTTAAAATGTCGACGATATGTGGAGGAAAGGTATGCATAACCAGTTTTATGAAAATATGAGAAAAGCAGTGATTCTGTCTGCTGAGCACCGAATTAAACGTACTTATGTGGAGGCTACAATGCATCAACCAACAATAAGCTAAATATGAAATTTTTAATGCATTTATTTGTATTAAATAAATATGAGGGGAAAGGAGCTTGTGAAACCATGATGAAGCAGAGACAGCAGAGCAATTTAAAACAGATTCTGCGACATTAGCTCATTCCATTTTTGAATGCTCTCTCCATCAATAAATTAATTCTCAAGGTTTAAAGTGAAGCTGATGAGTTTAACCAAAATCTTCCCTTTTTTACCCTTAACCCAGCATAACGTGTGTATACTGCTATTCATGGCGTTCATTACCTTCCAACTCAGACTGAAGCTTCTCAATGTATGCTATGATCTAATAATTTCACAAACATGGGTTTACCTCGCTCCCCTTCTGGGCTATATGTTTCAATTAGTCCAATTTGTTGAAAATCAGCAATCTCCCACTATTACCTGATAAAACAAACAGTTCCACTCGAAATTCTCTTAATTTCTTCGTGACTACGTTACGTATATTTGGATTTTTCTGTCATATTTGTTAGACCATTCTTTTAAACTCATTCAATCTGAATAATATAATGGATTTTTTTTTTTACTTTTGACAATGACTCCTCTCTTTTTGGAGAATAACGTATTGCCTTAGTTGTTTCTTTTTGTTTCCCGTTCTATCTGAGAATACTCGTTTGCATGTTGTCTGACACTAATTTATGATGTTCAGTAGCATACTGATACAAACGCTGATCATTTCTCCAATTCTGAACGACACAAGTGGTACTGAAAACCTATGCCTATGCAACATATCAAGTGTCATCTTTACTAATTCTTTTGAAGATTTTAGTGAAGTTCCGTTTTCGTGTCAATCCCCAATTGCCTAAAATGAAGATGACGATGAGCGGACTTACTCAATCACTGTTGCTGATGCATAGACTTGCAAACCGGGAACTTGTAGACAAGAAGATTCTATTTTTGAACTACATTAACACAGGAACAGTGACATACATAGAACTCCATAATGGTGAGAAATGCTTAGGCACAGAATCAGCTCGTTTGGATTGTCGAAGTTACAGATTTATGTGTTTCTTTTTGCAATAACTCTTGTTGATTTGTTATGGTGCATCCTTTAGATGATTACATTACTGTTATTTTCTGGAGTTGAACCAATGAGTACTTAGGGTGTTGGTTATCATGCTGATCAAGAGTGAAACTTTATATTGTTCGCTGTACCATGTCTTGCTTCCGTTTTGGCGCTGGAAACATCCAGAGGAGTGGAAAATATTTGATCTGACGACCGGGAAATTATCTTTTTCTGCCATTTAGGTCGAAGAAAGTAAGGACTGCAGGTGTTGGAGATCAGAGTCAAAAGTGTGACGCTGGATAAGCACAGTTGGTCAAGCAGCATCTGAGGTGCAAGAGAGTTAACGTTTCGAGCATAAAGTCTTCATCAGCGATGTGGGCAGTGTGTGTGTGTGTTGGGGGGGGGGGTGCAACTGGGCTGAGAGATAAATGGGAGGGATTCGTGCTGGGAGTTTTGATAGCTGGAAATGTGATAGGTAGATGAAGGTGGGAAAAGCAAAGCTGTGGAAAATCGTGGCCCACATTCATCTACCTATCGCATTCTTATGTAGCTATGACCCAGCCCAAGTCCCCGCCCATTAATGCCTCCGCGCCGTTGCCCACCAAGGCAGCCGTTCAACCCCCCACCCCCCACCCACCCAACAAAACATTCTTGATGAAGTGCTGATGCTCGAAACGTCGGCTCTGCTGCTGTTCAGATGATGTCAAACTGGCTGTGTTTTCAGCACCACACTTTTTGACTCTGGCATTTTAAGCGTTAAGTTAACATATACACTCAAAATATCATGTTGAACAAACAGTCATGATGAAGGTGCCGAGGCTATTCTGCCATTTAGACAAGTGGACTCAAATAAAAACATTTTAGATCAGTAACATGTTCTCCAACACAACAACCTCTCAATTTTTTTCAACTTAGTGAACACAAATTTGCGCCATAAATTCAAAAATAGGTTCAATGAATATTTCATCCCTGCTAATTCTACGGTATTGTAATTGAAACTCACTGTTGTTAGCATTTCAGCGAAGTTACTATTGCAGGCAATATAGAGTCTCGAACTTGATAAGAACAGTGATGAAATGAAAATATCGTGAAAAGTGTACCTTTAGATTCAACATTTTCCTTTAAGTTTTCGCATTCTGGGGAGTAAGCAATAGTTGGACATAATGCTTGTGCAATTAATTGACATAGTTTGTGGGCTACTGCAATTCAACTAACAGCACAATGTATGGCAACATTTTAAGATTTGCAGCGATACATTTGACGCCAGATGAACATGCTTAGATTTAATTGTTGGTAAAATACTTTTTGTATGGTTTTGTATTACAACTGTAGTAGATCCTTTGGATAAACTTTTGATTTTCTATTAAGAAAGAAAAGAGTTTAAACAGAGTTTAAGGATTACAGCGGATTACATCTGCCATAAATGCTGTTGATTGCGAATTTTATCAGATCGCATGGATCGGTTGGAGAGACAGTTAGAAGCCATGAGTTATTTGCAACAGCAACAGGATGTGATGGATAGCAGTTATAGGAATGGAGGAAAGTCACAGATACAGTCACATGGATGGGTTAACTCCATGAAAGGCAAGAGAGGTAGGCAGTAGTGCAGGAGTCTTTGGTGGCTGTACACATTAAAAACAAGTATGCTGTTTTGGAAAATGTACAGGTGGTGGATTCTCAGGGGAATGTAGCACGAACAGCCAAGTTTCTGGTATTGAGACTGGCTCTAATGCAACGAGGAGTACGTCGGGATCCAAGAGATCCATTTTGTTAGGGGATCTCTAGCCCGAGGTATAGACAAACGTTTCTGTGGCCAGCAGCGAAAAATCGGAATGGTGCGTTGCTTCCATAGTGCCAGAATCAAGGATGTCTCAGACAGGATGCAGAATGTTCTCACGGGGGAGAGGGGCCAGCAAGAGGTCATTGTCCACATTAGAACCAACGACATAGGAAGGGAAAAGGTTGAGAGCCTGAAGGGAGACATAGTGTTTCGAGTTTAATTGGAGAGGAATTTGTTAAGTGTGTACAAGAAAATTTTCTGATTCAATATGTGGATGCATCTACTAGAGAGTTGCAAAACTTGACCTACTATTGGGAAATAAGGCAGGGCAGGTGATGAAATTAAGGGTTTGGTTAAGAAAAGAAGGAAGCATATGTCAGGTATAGACAGGATAGATCGAGTGAATCCTTAGAAGAGTATAAAGGCAGTAGGAGTAAGGAAATCAGGACGGCAAAAAAGGGACATGAGATAACTTTAGCAAATAGAATTAAGGTGAATCCAAAGGATTTTTACAAATATGTTAAGGACAAAAGCATAACTAAGGAGAAAATAGGGCCCGTCAAAGATCAGCAAGGTGGCTTTTGTGTGAAGCCACAGAAAAAGGGGGAGATATTAAACCAGTACTTTGCATCAGTATTTACTATGGAAAAGGATATGGAAAGTACAGACTGTAAGGAAATAGATGGTGACACCTTGCAAAATGTCCAAATTACAGAGGAGGAATTGCTGGATGTCTTGAAACGCATAAAAGTGGATAAATCACAGGATCTGATCAGGTGTACACTAGAACTCTGTGGGAAGCTAGAAAAGTGATTGCTGGGACTCTTGCTGAGATATTTGTATCATCGATAGTGAGGTGCCAGAAGACTGGACGTTGGCTAACGTGGTGCCACTGTTTAAGAAGGGTGGTAAGGACAAGCCAGGGAACTATTGACGAATGAGCGTGACGTCAATGGTGGGCAAAATGTTGGTGGGAATCCTGAGGGAAAGGATGTACATATATTTGGAAAGGCAATGACTGATTAGGAACAGTCAACATGGCTGTGTGCGTGGGAAATCATGTCTTGATAGAATACACCGAGAACTAGCCATTTGGAGACAGAACTGGCTCAAAGGTAGAAGACAGAGGATGGTGGTGGAGGGTAGGCCTGTGTCCAGTGGAGTGTCATAAGGATCGGTCCTGGGTCCACTACTTATTGTCATTTATATGAATGATTTCTATGTGAGCATAAGAGGTAGAGTGAGTAAGTTTGCAGATGAGACCAAAATTGGAGGTGTAGTGGACAGTGAAGAGGGTTATCTCAGATTACAAGAAGACCTTGACCCGATGGGCCAATGGGCTGAGAATGAGAGATGGACATTATTTCAGATAAATGTGACGTGCTGCATTATGGGAAAGCAAATCTTAGCAGGACGTATGCACTTAATGGTAAGGTGCTAGGTAGTGTTGCTGAACAAAGAGACTTTGGAGTACAGGTTCATAGCTCCTTGAAAGGGGAGTCGCATGTAGAAAGCATAGTGAAGAAGGCGTTTACTATGCTTTCGTTTATTGGTCAGAGTATTGAGTACAGAGTTGGGAGGTCTTGTTGCGGCTGTACAGGATATTGGTTAGACCACTGTTGGAATATTGAGTGCAATTCTGGTCTTCTTCCTACCGGAAAGATGTTGTGAAACTTGAAAGCATTAAGAAAAGATTTATAAGAATGTTGCCGGGGTTTGAGGTTTTGAGCTATAGTGAAAGGCTGAACAAGCTGGGGCTGTTTTCCCTGAAGCATCGGAGATTATGGGGTGACTGTATAGAGGTGTACAAAATTATGAGGGACATAGATAGTGTAAATTTACAAAGTATTTTCCCTGGTGTGGGCGAGTCCAGAAGTAGAGGGCATAGGTTTAGGGTGAGAGGGAAAAGAAATAAAAGGGACCTAAGGGGCAACCTAGTCACACTGAGGCTGGCACGTGTATGGAATGAGATTCTAGAGAAAGTAGTGGAGGCTGGTACAATTGCAACATTTAGGAGGCATTGGATGTGTATATGAATATGAAGGGTTTGGAGAGATGTGGGCTGGGTGCTGGCAGGTGGGACTAGATTGGGTTGGGATATCTGGTCGGCATGGACAGGTTGGACCGAAGGGTCTTTTTCCATGCTGTACATCTATGTGACTCTATGACTCTAACATAAAGAAAATAGACAAACGAGGTGATACTAGTCTCTCTAAATGATGCATGACCTTATTGATGCATGCCTAATCAGGTAGACTTGGGTGGAAATGTAAATTGTTTTTTAGTATAAATGTTCTTGTTTCATTCAAGAAAATAAGCTTTATTCAAACACTTACCAGTAGCCTTCTGATTTAACTTTGTTTCTAAATGAAACACAATGAAAGGGAATAACCGCATGCATGTAAAAATGCTTGCCAATGATTGTTCCTTATCAAAAAATAAAAGCAGAAGGGGTTGTGATGATGTTGTCACATTAACATGCTATTTTGTCCTGGTTTTCCTTTTTTGAAGAGAGTTTGTAAGGCAGAATCACCGAACGAAATATTGAAAGCGACCAAAGTAAACAATTTGTGAGGCATTGCGGTTTTTTTTAACGTTGGAACAATGGAAACAGCTTGGAAACGGCTACCTTTCATAAATTAGGCTTTCTAGTTGTTCTTTTAGCTTTAGGACCAGAAGGTGTATCGAGTCTCAATTGAGTGATAGGCTTCAGAGAATCGCTCTTAGCAACTACACTGTCTGAACTTTATTTTTATAATTCTCCATCTTGAAATGGAGAACCACATGTAAGAACTGGTGTCTAAATTTGCTTTTTTGCAAAGGGAGTGATTATGCAATGCTACAATATTGCTATTGTGAATTAATAATAGGTACCATATATATTATTCGTATGTGCTATCCAATAGACAAGTCATTCTCAATTCCTTTTCGTTTTGTTTTATTTTAACTGTAGTATTTAAATAAATTGAATTTTGTTCATCATCGAGTAGTTTTACTAGTTGCAGTGCATTTGAAACATTAAACCACACACTGGTCTTTTAATAAGAAAAGGTTACGGTCTAGGCTAACTTCATACAGTATATTGAGTGTCTCTGATCTGCTCCATAATAGAATAATAAAAAAAATGAAGTCAGGAAATATATAAAAAATACAATGTTAAGGGTGAAAAGTGAACAAATGAAGCAGTGAAAGAATGTATTAAAGACTGAATAGAGACAAAATTGTGTCTTGTTTACTTCCACAAAATGTTTCCTGAGATCATGACCTTACAAAATATTTTACAAATTAATTACGTGTTTTGAAAGCTCATCACTATTATAATGTAGCAAACGAGACACAAATTTGTACAAAACAAGCTGTTGTAACCATCTTCGTCTTCAATTGGCATGTTGTTATCATGGATAACTTATTTCAACCTGTTCTTTGGGACCTGAGGAGGCTCTACTGTCTCATGCATGATTCGCATATCTTCCAATGCAAGATGGATAATTTTGAAATCTTTTGTAGGGGCGGGGAGTGGTAGGGTGGTATCCATATAGACTTATGCATTCTCCCTGACGTCTCCATTTCACTTCTGCATTTGCTGGCACAGTATTGCCATTCTCTATTGCAGTTTGTAATCAGATTTTTCTTTGTTGATTCGTCACAAGAACGCAACTCTATTGTGATTTTGAAGGTATTTGCTCTCTTCTTGGATATTTCGAATAATTTCCTGAACATTTCCATTCTCTCCGCGGTACTATCTTGCACAGACCTGATTCAAAGTGGTAGAGATTGATCCAGATCTCTTAGGATGCCGCTAACGACTTTAGGCATAACAAAGTCATGGTTAAACTATCTTCCCTTCATGTTATCCGTGGTCCTCAGAATCCAAGAGCCATTCAATTGGTATCCATTTTCTTTTTCTCTATAGATTATTGTTCTTTAGAGATTTTGTATTCTTGCTACTGTGTTAGTGAATGCAAAACAAGAAACTGCAGAAAGCAAGACTTTTTCCTCATAAATGCTCCGAAGTGTAAAATAGAAGTGATGAATCAATCATATAGTTTTATAGATGTGAATACTGCAGCTGCAAGAGCCTGTTAGATTTCGGCAATTTTGCAGTAACTCAACTGCAGTTTGCCAACGCCTGCCCAACAACTCCAAGGCTTAAATAAAAAAAAAAAGAATCTGTCCGAATTACCACAAAGAGCGTAGTTCCACCAAAAATCAGGAAACTCCAAACCACCAAGACAAAACAGAATGTTTAAAGCAGCATGCGATGCACCATCTTGAAAGTATAATCCCTCCTCCCCTGTTATACATTAGCAGCAAATTGTACTGCATATTATCTACTGCAGCAAATCACCAAGGTTTTTTCAAGAATGCCTTCTAATGTGACAACATTTACAAATTCGAGGCTGGAGAAAATCAAGTAAATGGTGCTAGACTGTGTTATTGTGTTTTTGCATTGTTGTTTAAATTGTGATCTAAAACGAGAAAGAACTATTTAAAAATCAAGAAATTGTAGTTATTTATATAGGTTTCAAGAAACAATTAACCTGACACTCATTGCACACATTTGTAATATGTAGCGGCAGGTCAAGAGGCAGTGTCAATTTCCTTATCTTGATGCACTGCCCTTCGATCCAAGAAATGATTTGGAGTATAATAACTCGTAGGTCAGCACTGAGTTATCAGGCACATGCTGGCACATGCTAAAGTTGCAAGTATGCAATCAACTCATGACGGAAACCTCAGGTATGTATTTAGCATGGTCTGACCCAATCTAACTGGTTTCATCAGTTGATTAACACGTTCAAAAAAAACTTCAAAAACACATTCAAGAATAACCTCAGAAAAGCAGAGAAGTTCCAAATGATCCCTTATACATGACAGTATGAGATACCTCTGAATTTGAATTAAACAATTACCATAATTCTCAGAAGCAGGAAACTTAAAAAGTGCCAAACAGGAATTGGCTTCCAAGTGGTGCGTTATTCAGTTGTGATTTTAGACCATTACAACATACTTTTCACCCACCTAGTTCATTAAGAGTGTCTTTCAGCTTATCGATAGCTGTAAAATAATAAGAAAATGGCCGATGAAATATCTGCTGACAGAGCAGTCAACATTTGCTAGAAGGGAAGTAACATAATAATTGCTTAACTTATTAGTAAATCTGAATGAAACCATACGGAATGCAAAAATGGAAATAATATTTACTGGGATTGTTGATAGTGAGACTGTAAAGTCCAGTAGCCCAGCAGAAGTTGATAAACAATGCCTTACAGAGATTACTCGTTGAGGTAAGGGACAGAGTTGCTTCAAAACTTCAAGCAAGTAGCGCATTTCAGTTCATAAGGCATCGAGTTTGAGAGGTGAATACCTCGCAATACATTAATTAGTAAGGTATGCCAATGGTACCTTACTCCCTGCTTGATTCTCACTCCTTGGGATTCTGAAGAACTTGATTATTGACTTTATTGTTGGAAGGTTATGTGCGAAATAAGGATACTGTGTATGTAATTGATGCATACAAACTTCAGCGCATTGGGACATAAATAGTTATAATGGACTCCAGTGCGCTTACAGCACAAATGTTAATTTATACTGCACCATTAAGCTACTAGGCTTTTCACAGAACGACTTTGGTAAGCCCAATTCCTGATGTCGTTTCAATACATAACGAAATGACACTTGGGCAAGTGTCCACTAAGAAAAAGAGATAACATTTTCAGGGAGGGTATTTCTATATCGAGTAAGTGCTGGCAGGGAAAAGATGATTATAATTGCAAGATAGATATATATTTATGTAAACGTCAATAAATGAAAAGGAAATTGTGCCTTGATGCATCCTGGACAAACAAGATCACGTTATAGTCCAATAGGTTTAGTAGAATGTACAAGTTTTCTGAATGCTGTTGCTTTGTCAGGTAGCTAGCTAGCTATCTGACAAAGGAGCAGCACTCCGAAAGCTTGGACTTCCATATAAACCTGTTGTACTATAACCTGGTGTTATGTGATTTTAACTTTATCCACCCCAATGCAGCACTGGCACCCCGACATCTTGAAGATCGTGCCATCGATAGCAATGTTCAATTCTGCTTTCCCTCGAGTACAGCAACTGTTATCCTTGAATGTGGTTTGTGTAAAGATTTAAATAAATGACAGCTTCATATTTCCTTTTCCTATTACCAGAAAGTTCGTTGAACAGTAGTTCATTTTTACAACAAAAATCTACTAGTATGAAGATTAGTTAGAACTTACACTTCTGTTTGTTGGTAAACTTTTGTTCTGTAACAAACAATAAAATGATTTATGTAATAACACGTGAAACTTAATGGTGTGTCAAGAAGATTCACAGCGTAAAGGAAATGGGTTTGATTCCATTCTAGGAGACTTCTGTAGAGTTGGCATATTCTCCCCGTGTCTGTGTGGGTTTCCTCAAGGTGCTCTGGTTTTGTCACACAGCCCAGAGATCAGCAGGCTTGGTGCATTAGCCATGCAAAATTGCCCTAATCATCCAGCTATGTGTAGGCTAGGTGGATTTGCTTGAAAAATGGAAGTTTACAGGGATAGCATAGGGGTGTCCCTTGGTGGACTGCTCTTCAGAGGGTCTGTGTGTGTTTAGTGGACCAAATGGCCTCCTTAAACACGATAGAGATTCTATGAGAATTCTGTCGACTTCAAGATATATGTAAATTAAATCTACCAATTATTTTGTTTTCTGTCCCTTTATTCATATTCCAAATAATTAATTATCAATAGTCATTGCTGTGACTGTAGACTTAAGTCGTCAGTCAGTCAGTTCTAATGAATGGTAGAAAGGCTTTGAGAAAAGGCCATGCTCACTTTTCGTTTACATATTCTTCGTGATTTTTAAAAACTATTTCAGGGCAAATTAAGGGAAAAATTGTAGAAGATTCAACGAGATAATCTTCATTAATGCTGGAGGAACAGTTGCCCAAATAGTCTCCTGTACAGAATCCTGTGATTTACAAACAACATAATTGAATTGCTGTTCATACAAATCCAAACGTTTCATCATCCATTAATACACACTATCAAATATTTAGAACATGTTATGTGATCCTACACTTTACTTTCTTTTCCACTCCATAAATAAAAGACTGTAAAGCAACGCGTATCAAGATTGTATTTTTGGTCTCTGTACATGTCAACTGGAAGATTAATCAGTTTAATAGAGGGAAACAATGAAGAATTGGCTGGATGAACTTCAGTTAGCTGGAGTGTGCTAATCTAATTACCATGGTGGTAAATCAGTCACAAAGTACTGAATGATGATAAGACCTTCCTTTACAGTCTTGCGCCTGATGAAGATATTGTACTTGTTAATAACTTAGAAAAGTTGAAGTGCATAAGCTTATTTTTGTAAGGAATAAACAAGGACACAGATATGTGAATGTGGAAGGAAATACTTGGTAGACTTAGATAAGGTAGCCAACGTATTTCACGTAAGAGATTTGGGAGGAGAAACAGTCCAACATGATCAGTGAGCTGAAATGTTTATATCAAATATACTAGTTAGCACGACTGTTTTACGATGCCAGGGTCGCGGGTTTGATCCCAGCATTGAGCAACAGTCGCTGTGGAGTTTGCATATTCTCCCTGTTTCTGCCTGGGTTTCCTCCAATTGTTCCGGTTGTCTCCCAGTAAAATTATGGGGAGCTTAGGTTGATTGGCTATGCTAAATTGTCCATAGTGTTCACGGGTGAGCAGGCAAGGGGAATTAGAGGTGAAAAATACTGGGTTAGAGGGATGGAGTGCAGAGGGGGGTTTAGGTGGGATGCTGTTCAGCAGTCTGCTGTGAACTTGATGGGCTCAATGCCCTGCTTCCACACTGTGAATTACATAACCCACATTTCAATTAATTCCCTAACAAAATTGCATTAATTGATTTCCATGACTTGAAAGGAGAAATAAAGTATTCAGCATGCTTTCACTTACCAGAAGTTTCTAAATCGGTTTTCAGTGTATTTATTTCTGTCAAGTAAAGGAGAGACATTGTGATATCTGAATGGACACGCGTGTGTTTGGGATTGGTGATTGTGGTGTCTGGCATTGACGAATTGATCAATGAAACTACTCCACGTACATTTGTGAATGGTTTGATGAAGCCAGCGTACTGTTCAGATTAAGTCCAGATGAATGATGGTTGGCATTGCAGAATATGGAAATGTTTATTTTTGTTTTAAACTGTCATATGAGTTGTCTTCAATACATTGGAAGGAAATGTATCATTCTGTCAGCATGAAGGCTGGCTGTTGTCTTCCTAACTGCCCTGCTTGCAACTACAACTCAATGGCTCCATAATATCCTTGCTGTTCTCCAAGCCTCTCATGGGCCTGACTTGGAAATCTGTTGTTGTTCCTTCAGTTTGAGAATGTGGTGCTGGATACACACAGCATTTCAGCATTTGAGGAGCAGGAGAATCAACATTTCGGGCATAAGCCCTTCCTGATGAAGTGCTGATGCCCGAACCGTTGAATCTCCTGCTCCTCGAATGTTGCCTGACCTGCTGTGCTTATCCACCAACACACATTCAACTCTGAGCTCCAGCATCTGCATTCCTCACATTCTCCTATTTCCTTCAGTTTGGCTGAGTCAGTATTTTGGAACTCATTGCCGAACTAATTTTCGATCTGCCAACACTACCTTATCCGTAGTAGCTTGAAAAAGTAGGTCATCACCACTTTCTTAAGGTAAATTAGTAATAGTAAATGCAGTTTGGCACAACATAAATTGCCTAATTTGAATAGCAGTTGGCTAATTAGAAATTCTTAGAACTCATAAGCTGTGAAATAGTGAAAATATAGATCCGTAGAAGTGATGATGGAGGCTTTCTGAATGTTTCCATGAGTTGTGAATCAAATTCAAAAGTTCAGAGAAAAAAGAGCATTTTCTTGCATATAGGAATAAGCTTGTTGGAAATATTTTCGCTCCATTACTTTGCTTCCATGGCATATAATGTCAAAGTAGTTGGGAAGTTGCTTGTAACATAACAGAACGCATTAGGTTCGGGCATGAAGTTTTGAATGTTAGAAATGTTTAGCTGGTCCTATTTTATTGAATGCAGTTTACAAAACATTTTCAACTTTGGTTGTCACCTTGCAACATCAATAAACATGCAAATCCAGATGAAAGTGTCTCCAGGTGAAAAGCCATTTTGCTTTTTGATATTTCAGGTATTGTATTTGTTTCGCATTGATACCAAGCTGCACTGTTTCATAAATGTCATATTATTTGTCGTTTGCCTGTAATTTAGCAAGTATTATTAGAAAGCAAACGGAAATTTCGTAGTTACTCACAAATTTGTGTAGTTACAATGTTTTAATTCTGTTAGTGTCTTTTAAATATTTTCTTTTATTGATGTAGGTTTGCTCGCTGAGCTTTAAGTTGGATTTTCAGATGTTTCATCACCATACCAGGTAGCATCATCAGTGAGCCTCGAGATGAAGCACTGGTGGTATGGCCTGCTTTCTATTTATGTGTTTAGATTTCCTTGGGTTGGTGATGTCATTTCTTGTGGCTCGTCATTTCCCGTGGTAATGTTATTTCCTGTTCTTTTTCTCAGGGGTGGTAAATGGGATCCAAGACAATGCGCTTGTTGATAGAGATCCGGTTGGAATGCCATGCTTATAGGAATTCACGTGCGTTGAATTCATTGCCTAACTAATTTTCGATTTTGGATTGTCCTAGGATGGATGTGTTGCCCCAGTCGAAGTGCTGTCCTTCCTCATTTGTATGAAATGATACTAGTGAGAGTGGGTCATGTCTTTTTGTGGCTGGTTCATGTTCATAAATCCTGCTGGCTAGTTTTCCGCCTGTTTGCATAGTGATGTGTTTGTTACAGTTCTTGTCAGGTATTTTGTAAATGATTTAGTTTTGCTGTTTTCTGTATAGGGTCTTTAAAATTCATAAGCTGCTGTTTTAGTGTGTTGGTGGGTTTGTGGGTGATCATGATGCCAAGATGTTTGAGTACTCTGGCAGTCAATTGCAAGATGTCCTTGATGTGGGGAGAGTAGCTAGGGATTCTGGACGTGTTTTCTTTCTCTGCTTGTTTGGGTTTGTTGCTGAGAGATCAGAGGATTATGTTCATTGTACCCAGTCTTTTTGAATACACCGTGAAGGTGATTTTCCTTTGCTCTTCGTACTTCCACTATGGTGCAGTGTGTGGTGGCTCATTGAAAAAAATGTTCTAATACAGACAACAAGGAAAATTAATGCCATTTACAAAATACCTTGCAAGAATTGTAACAGACACTACATTGCACAAATAGGCAACAAACTAGCCACCAGGATACATGAACATCTACTAGCCACAAAAAGACATGACCCACTGTCACTAGTATCCTTATATGCAGATGAGGATATAAGGATACTTCGACTGGGACAACACATCAACCTAGAGCAATCTAAACAGAGACATACACGAGAATTCTTACAGGCATGGCATTCCAAACACAAATCTATCAACAAACACAGTGACTTGGATCCCATTTACCACCCCCTGAGAAAAAGAACTGGAAAGGACATCACCACAGGAAATGCCGTCACCACACGAAATGCCATCACCAACCCAAGGAAACCTAAACACATAAACAGAAAGCAGGCCATAAAACCAGGGGTTCATCTGGAGGCTAACACATGATGTTACCGAGTATGAAGACAAAACGTCTGAAAACGAACCTTCTAGCTCGGCGACCAAGCCTACATGCAGAACCTCAACCTGAGCTACAAAACTTCTCAATACTCGCTGTTTTCTTTTATCTTCACAGACACAAAACATTGATACTCACCTTTCTGCTTAGCCTTTATCTTTTCCTCTGTAAGCAATGGCATTGCAACAATTATTAACATAAGGATTGAAATTAGTCGCAGCCTAATATTGGTTTATACATCAAAAAGTCTGTTTGGTGTGGAGATTGCAATGAATGGCATCTTTGCAAGTCCAAGGAAGCAAAACAAAGAAGCAGCATTTTTATATATCACAAAAGAGAAGGCCATATGCAAACAAGCTACACCATATTTGACTGCTGGATCCTCTTGAATGAATAGAATGTAGTTCATGTTCAAGTTCAGTAAAACTGATTTCAATCTGTAATTGACTTCAATGTTTGCAAAGCCTGGTGATGAGTCTCTGTATATGTGCATGATACCATTTACCCTTCCAAAACATCTATACAGATTGTGACTGCGAAAAACATCTCATGGTGTTGCTTCTCCAGGAAATATAAAACACCAAGCTTTATAAAATAAATAGGCAATTTCACAGCCATTATGGTATTGCTGATTGTGGTATAGAATTGTGAATAATGGATGATAAAATAATTGATTCTCCTGTCATGAACGATGTTGTGTAAATGTTAGCCAAAACAAATCAGGATGCTCCAACTGTTTGCAAATAACACGTTTTTTTTTTGTTTCCCGTTATATTTAAACAATAGAACATGCCAACTCAGTACAAGCCCTTTGGCCCTCGATGTCACGCCAACCTGTGGGACCAATGTGAAGCCATCTAACGTACACTATTCCATTCTTGTCTATGTGCCTATCCTATGATAATTTAAATGGCCTTAAAGTTGGCGAGTCTACTATTGTTGCAGGTAATGCGTTCTATGCCCATACTACTCTCTGAGTAAAGAAACTACCTCTGACATTTGTCCTATATCTACCAGCCCTCATTTTAAAACTATGTCCCCTCATGCTAGCTTTCACCTTCTGAGGAAAAACATTCTCACTGTCCAACTTACCTAACCCTCTGATTATCTATATGTCTCAAGTAAGGCGTCTCTCAACATTCTCTCTAACGAGCACAGCGTGAAGTCCCTCAGCCTTTCCACATGAAACCTTCCCTCCATGACAGGCAACATCCTAGTAAATCTCCTTTGTACCCTTTCCAAAACTTCCACATCATTCCGATAATGTGGTGACCAGAACTATACACAATATTTCAAATGTAGCCACACCAGAGTTTAGTACAGCTGCAGCATGATCTTGTGGTTCCAAAACTCAATCTCTCTACCAATAAAAGCTAACACACTACATACCTTATTAACAAACTGTTCAATCTGGGTGGAAACATTCAAGGATCTATGTACCTGGACGCTGAGATCTCTCTGGTCTCCGCGATCAAGAATCTTATCATTAGCCCAGGACTCTGCATTCCTATTACTCCTTCCAAAGTGAATCACCTTCACTTTGCACAAAGTAAGAGGTGGCACGGTGGCTCACAGAGCCAGGGAACTAGGTTTGATTCCAGCATCGAGCGACTGTCTGTGTAGAGATTGCACATTCTCCCTGTGTCTGCATGGGTTTCGTTTGGGTGCTCCGGTTTCCTCCCACAGTCCAAAGATGTGTAGGTCAGTTAAATTTGCCAAGCCAAATTGCCCACAGTGGTTAGGCGCATTAGTCAGAGTAAAATAGATCTGGCTTGGTTATTCTTTGAAGGGTCGGTTTGGACTTATGGGCCTGAAGGCCCTGTTTCCACACTGTAGGGAATCTAATTGAAATCTAAAAACAAAACTCACACGTTTTCACATTAAACTCCATTTGGAACCTCTCAGTCCAGCTTTGCAGCTTATCTATGTCTCTCTGTAACCCATAACATTCTTTGTCACTATCCATAACTCTACTGACCTTAGTTTCATCTGCAAATTTAGTAACCCATCTTTCTATGCCCTCATCCACGTCATTTATATACATGATAAACAGTAGTGGACACAAAACAGATCCTTGCAGTACCCCACTAATAACTGAACTCCAATATGAATATTTACCATCAACCACCAACCTCTGTCTTCTTTTAAAGCGACAATTTCTGATCCAAACCGCTAAATCACTGTCAATCCCATGCATCCTTATTTAGTGCAATAGCCTATTGTGGGGAACATTGTCAAACACCTTACTGAAATATAACGCATTACTCTCATCCACCTGTTTGATCACCTTCATAAAAAACTCAATAAGGTTTGTGAGACAAGCCCTACCCTCACAAAACCGTGTTGACTATCTCTAATCAACTTATTCCTCTCTAGATGATTATAAATCCTATCCCTTATAACACTTTACCCACAACTGAAGTAAGTTCACAGGCCTATAATTTCCAGGGTTGTCTCTATTCCTTTCTTGAACAATATGAAATTTGTTTGCAAGCTATCACAAAACACCTCATAGCTAGTTATGAATATTTAAATTGCAATTACTGCCCTAATGAAGGGCGCAGAAAATCTACTTGTCCAGAGCAAGATGCTTTCCAGATAAATAAGACAAATGTAGTTGATAATGTCTGTTGGGTTTGAATATTGAGGATGAGTGCCCAATACCTATGCAGACCAGATTTTACTGTCCTTTTAATAAGAGACTTGAGATATATCCAGTGCACCCAAGAGACAATATGACCTTTCATCTATACAGGCATCACTATGTACCAAACATATCAGCACTTAACAGGATTGTAGAGCTCAAATGCCTAAAGTGGCAAATGAACGTAGTTTATTCTATTGCAAAGATGAATGTGCGAGCACTGCCAGCTGCATAATACAGTACATTTAAGCTGCTCAGTAAGTAAACTGTGCACTGTGCTTAATGCTTTTTTAACCGGATAGATCTGAATTGGCCTAGAATAGCACAAATAACTGCGCAAAAGGAAAAAAAAAGAAGGAACAATGTGTTTGGTAGATAACAAAAGCAACATGATATTTTGTCACTCACCACATTCGGAGTATGCACCTTTCATTTTCAGTATTTCTATAGATAAACAAATATTATTACATGAAATGATTGGAATGATTATGACTCATTGCTTTGACTTGTATACTTGCCATGTATACTTCCATGTATTGTCCTTCAGGGAAAGATTTTAGTGATTGTGAAAGGAGATTCACGTAATTGTCATTTGGAATGAACGTCTTCAATATACAGATTCCGAAAGAAGATGAGATTATGAATTTTGTAAAGAATGCATTCAAAGGGGCTGAATTTGCAGATCTAAGTTTATCTGCAGGAATGGAGACTCTAAGTCTAAGATAAAATAGAAATGGATAGATGTGAAAAAATTGTCTTAATTGCTGAAATATCACAGTGAGCGATTATCTAAGAATTACATTCAACAAATGTCACATGAACAGCTTATTCCCATTTGAAATGGCACTCACAACATTAATGTTCCTTCTGTAACTCGATCATCATAACCGTTGATTCAGTGCCCTTTAAAGAATTATACGTAATAAGCCACAACTTAAAGATAGTGTCATCTTTTACACTACAAGCTTTTTCTCCCGAAATAGTCATAATCTTAATTGTATTATTTATTTTCATTGGCACATATTTTTCGTTGTTTGTCTCTACTAATGTTTTCCTTTACTACGAGAAGAAAAAAAACTTTTTTTCTTGATAATTAGGTGAAAATTATTTGGTAATTTTAAATACACTGTGATGTAAGCTGAGAGGTTTCACTCCAAAAAGACAAGATCCAAACGACCATTTGCTTGCTTAAGGTATATTATCAATTGCATCCACGCTTTCTTTAGTGGCTCCATATTGTTCCAACAATGTACAGATAATATGCAGTAATTCAAGGTTCATAAGAAAGTGAAACAACAACAAATTTTGCCAACAGGATAGAGCATTAACGAAATAAGAATCAAAACAATTCTCCCATAACCACTCTGTCAATCCTGTCAAACCAAAAATAAAATTCCATCTTTATGATTTATAAATGATCTTAGCAAACTAGATTGGTGTGTGTGCATTAGATATGCATATGAGTGTGTACGTGCATACATAACATTGTTCTTTTCCTCGCTTTTTTTCTTTTCTGCAACGAATTTACGGCCTTCATTATTTCCAAAACAACATATACTACGTCACACCTACCTATTATGGTGCCGACATAGCAATTTATGACAATCTGTGGGTTAAGATCTGTAACGTCATATTTGACCCCTTTCAGAATTTAGAAATTGAGTTCTATTCAGATTTGTCATTTTAAAAAAGTTGAATTTTGTGTCATCCCTCTCTTCAAGACTTTTTTTTCTATATGTCTGAATTACTCTCCTTGCTTGACTATGATAGGTCTTGTATTAAATTTCCCTTGATGGTCTGCTGGCAATGTGCACCAATATTACTCAGAAGTAGGGTTATGCAAACACAGCAAAGGAACTTTCATTCAGAGTGGGCATGTCATGAGATGTCTTGGTCAACTAATTCTAAAAACTAGTCAACTGTTGCAGAAACATTCAGGGAAATACTCAAATAGATGTTGTTTGCTCTCATTTTAAAGTTTTAGCTTCAGCTTCATCACCTTCAATATGGCACTTCCAGAAATTTGGCCATATTATCATAAAATTTTAAGGATACAATTTGCGAGAAAGAAATCAATCTTGAGAACCATTATTAGTACAGAATTTAGCATGGAATTAGTACGGAACAATAAAACAAATAAAATTTGTCTGCATTTTGCACCATTTACAATGCGAGGCCGGTATTCAATTATGTTAAAGTCACCAAACTGGATATTGTATTGTGTTTAACTGGCGAGACATATGGAGCCCTTTGATTTTCTTTTTTTTTGGCGGGGGTGGGGGTGGAACGTTGTGAACATACCCTTCTGTTTCTTGGTCAGGTCTTCCTCTAAAAATAAAGAAAATATGTATGAATTAAAATAATTAAATTCAAAAGGAAAATAACAGAATTGAGCAGTTTTGAAATAGTAAAGATCAGAAAAAAGAATGGAAGTGAGTGGAATTATTTTCAATTTTGTTTTGGAAAAGCATCGGAATTGCAGGGAAGAGCTCATCAAAAACTGTCAAAGTAATTGAAATGCGTATGCCTTTTGGATGTGTAAAATTATGCTGGTTACATTATATATGTCAACCTTTGATTAATCAATGCAGTATGCAGCGGAAAATATCTCATCCAAAAATGGAATAAATACTTAATTCTATACTGATGCAGAGTTTGCTGCAAATTAATAAAAAATACTAACTTGAGTTACAGTTCCGCAGAGAAAGAAAAACTTAATTTTATCATGTTTTTTTCTGTTCATGTCATCACATAACTGTTCTACTGGACGATCGAACATATTGGACGGTTGGTGGACTGGTGCAGACGGTCAGTGGCTTACAACCATGGGCAAACCACGTGTGGAAGCCCCCTGTGCTGATCTGCTGAAAGACTGTACTGTTCGTAGTTTTAACTTATTTTCATTTTTCTAACTTTTGCTATGACCAACTTTAAGTAATGTAGCGGTTTTCCTTTCTTTTTCTCTTTATTTCTATATTTTATACCTATATTATATATCCACGATGGTGTCATATAGGGTGTATGGTATATTTAACATAAGAGGAACGGCTGAGGATCCTGGGATTGTATTCATTGGAGTTTAGAAGGTTAAGGGGAGATCTAGTAGAAACTTACAAGATAATACATGGCTTGGAAAGGGTGGACGCTAAGAAATTGTTTCTGTTAGGCGAAGAGACTAGGACCCGTGGGCATAGCCTTAGAATTAGAGGGATAAATTCATAACAGAAATGGGGAGACATTTCTTCAGCCAGAGAGTGGTGGGCCTGTGGAATTCATTGCCGTGGAGTGCAGTGGGGGCCAGGACGCTAAATGGCTTCAAGGCCGAGATTGATAAATTCTTGATATCACAAGAAATTAAGGGCTACGGGGAGAATGCTGGTAAGTGGAGTTGAAATGCCCATCAGCCATGATTAAATGGCGGAGTGGACTCGATGGGCCGAATGGCCTTACTTCCACTCCTATGTTATGGTGTTATGGAACAGGGCCAGACTCCTCAAAACATTTCAAAAAGGTAGCTCAGATCCTAACGTTGATAGTTATTTTAAGCAGGTGTAAGTGGACATTCCCGGAGACAATCAGATGGTAAAACCACTTCGTTTTAAACAAAACGTAACTTATTTAAACAACTACCGAATGAAACACAAATAAAATTGAGTAGAATGCCAAATAACTTAAACTATCCAAAAAGGCAAAAGAACATCCCAAATTAATGATGCTGTTCCAAATAATTGCAACAGTCCCCATAAACCCCCTTGGCACAAAAGACAAAATCAAACACAGGTTCTTACAGGAAAAAAGTGTGAGAGAGAGAGTATCAGCCCAGACCTGCTTCTTTGACTCCAGCAAGTTTTTTTGCACTACTAAAAAAAAGAGTAACGCTGAGTTGGAAGAACTGGCCTCTCCCAATTCGTTGAACAAGTGTTTATTTTTTCTAAATTGAAAGCCTTCTGTCTGAGGCAGTATCTTGTAGTTATTATCGAATTGGCCTTAAAACGCTACAATCTGAGACCTTTCAAAATTTATGTTGTTTGCGACCTCCCTTAAAAAAAGGCAAGGACTGCATAACCTTGTTAAAGAAGTACCTTCGTCATAAGGGCGACTTTGCAAACTTTTCACTGCACTACTGTAATTCTGTACATGAGTACACATGACAACAAAGAATATTTTAATTCTGTTTTGATTCTTCTAGTTCTATTATACTTTCAATGAGGTTATCTTGACGTGGCTCAAAGTTATTAATTTCGAAGCATGATAGGCAATCTACTTATATCAAACTCCAAGAAGTGGGTGGTCAGGTTTGGAGCAAAGGAATTCGGTAGCCTGGACATGAGGGAGAATTTGTCTTCCCTGCTTCCAGATAGCATGGACTATTTTGACTGAATGGTCTGTTTCATCCTGTATGACTCTACAACTGGGGCTAAAAGGTATGCTATCAAATCTAACTGTAGAAATAGATTGGATTTAGTTTACTGTCGCATTGCAAGTATCTATCCATTCCCAATGTCACACTTCCTAACTACTGGCAAATAGAATCATCATGTTATTGCATAAGTTGTTTACTGATTCATGAAGCTATAACTTTCTGATTCCCCACTTCAACCTCTGCTCGTATGCTTATTACAAAATATTCAGTAATTGCCGCTTTGGGATCCATAGATTATTTCATTTTGTGAGTCTATGAAAACATTGAGTTCCTATAAAGTGGAAGTTGGCCATTCTGCCCATCGGGTCTACACTGACATTCTAAAAAGTATCTAAACCAGACCATATTCCTCAAATACTGAGGTTCCCATGTCTAATCCACTTGGCCCATACCTCCCTGGATACTATGAACAATTTAGCATGGACAATCCAACGAACCCAGACAGTCAGCCGTGGTTGGAGTTTACCATGGTCAGTTGCTGCTCTAACACTCATGGAAAATGCTAAGGCTTACTACAAACCTCTTTAGTCGCAATCAATGTGTCCTGGAGCTCATTGTAAGAAGCAATTGTCGACCATTCTATTTGGCTGTTCTTCTGTTCAGTCTAAATGTCCATATTAATGATTGCATACTAACTCCTGAAGATGATGTGTGATGTTTAATATTCCTGAATGTTCTCATTCCTGAGATGGTAAGTAATCAAAGTATTCAACTAACCAATTCAAACACTCTTTTGAATTATCTCCAGACTCCTTAGCGTGCAATATAATCATAATAGATTACTATAGATGTTTCAAAAATGTTTTGCCAGTGAATTCAGAATCCGAATCAATTAAATCCACTCACCACAAGTTGTAATACGATTTTTCAATTTCTCTATTTCTGTAAGCAATAAAAAGAATCAGGATCACAGAACAAGAAGCTTATATATAAATATATATATCATATATATTGTGTGTGCGTTTGTGTGTGTGTGTAAATGATATCAGTATTATATTACTAAAATAGATATGTATTGGAAGTCCACGTGTTGGTTGAATTCAGATATCGTTCGAACTGAAAGATTATGAATATAAACTCCATGATCGTCTTTACCTTCATTTTTCTGTATGATCTCCACTTCTATTATTACAATGATTCGAAAAAAAAAATACAGAAGGAACATAAATCGCAGATATTCATATTCTGAGACTGTATAAAAAACTAACAATTGTGCTTCTTTTATTAAGATACTGTTACAGACTTGATAAAGAAATATTTGTCTAAAATGCCAAATGCTTCGACAAAACAATATGTTTTCAATTGTGTCTTAAGAGGAGTAGCAGAGAGATTTAAGCGGGTGATTCGGAATCTGAAGGCTCAATTCACTGCTGGCATTTCGACAAAAAAGCATACAGATGTATATTTGTATTCCCCAAGTACTGTGTATCAGATCAACACATATGCATTTCACAATTTTCAGTTTTGTGGAAAACCGTTGGGCAGTGTGTGGCAAGGATTTAGTGGCATTTGCACAATAGATCAGAACTTAACTATTAGAGTTTTACTATGAGATAGAAATATTATTCATTGATTAAAGAATGACAAAGGAGCAGGAAATCGTTCACGTTTGTTACTCTTCAGCACACATTTGGATTTTTCTGGAATATGTACAGTTCCAAGAAAATAATAATTCCAGTAGCACCCAGGTGGCTGATTTTACTGAGGCTTAAACTTTGCCATGCAATTAATGTAATTACTTGTAAAAACATTCGGTGAATTATGTTGCTTTAACTGGTTCGATCATTGCAGCAATGAATTTTGTGTCTGCAAATCAAATGAATATTACCTAGTCTCGTGATGAAATAACTTACAGCAGTTTCATCAAAAATCAACATCTATCTCTTTCTCTGAATTATCTCCAGACTCCTTAGCGTGCAATATAATCATAATAGATTACTATAGATGTTTCAAAAATGTTTTGTGATGAAATAACTTACAGCAGTTTCATCAAAAATCAACATCTATCTCTTTCTCTGAAGGAGAGGTGGAGGACATTGCTACCCAAGTTTGCAACTACTTCAGTCACGTAGTAATGTGACAACCGAAATAATTGAAGTGATGGGTTGTGAAACCTGCACTAAAATTCCTATGGTAAAATGCTGTCAAATCAGAATCAACAGGTTTGTCCTGAAATCTATAGTTAAACAAAATTTCACACTTCACAGTTTCGCCTGAATTTCCATGGTAAACACCTGTGTCTGCACAATTAACACACATTTCCCTATTTGTTACATTTCTTTTTAATTTTCGTTGTAGGAGTTCCAACCGCGATTGACTTTGAAACTTATATTTATGAATACAGTAAGATGTTGAAAATACGGTTTTAAAATTCACGAAATACCATTCTACTGACCAATTTCTTTGCAGTTCTTTTTCAGTTTATCCATATCTGTCAAATGAAATAACAAAAATAAAAGTGCATTACGACGAGGATGTAAAACAAAATGATCCATTCCGCTCCTTGAAACTTTCCAGTATACAATTACATCACAATAATATAAAGGAACGAGTGCCAAGATCATAAACAATCAATTGTTCAGAAGAAGACTCAGTAAATTCGAAACTTTAACGTTGATTTTTCTTCACAGATCCTGCAAAATCGGCAGGGTTTCTCCAGTAATTTAATTATTATGTACAATTTACAATTGCATCATTATTGACTCATTCCCTAAATTTGTATCTGTACATCATGACACATTCACTTCATAGCAAAAATTTATTAAATTAGTTAGAGCATTTATCTTTGAGTATGATCACTCAAAAAACCATAAACCCCTTCGCTGAAAGTGTAAACCGTCCACGGAAAACGTAGCTGTCACTCAGTTATGGGTGCCATACTGATGCAATGTATTCAAACTTAGGAAGAATATAGTAGGATTCAATTTCAACGTTACTGTGTTCGATCATCCTGATTATGGAAAGTGGTTGGCGAGCTAGGATTATTCTCCCTCGAGAAATAATTTATTACGTGGAAATTTGAAGGGGAATTTAGCATGCCAAAGGATTGCGATATTGTAAGCAAAAGAAACAAAAAGACATTTCTAACGTCAGAAAACTGCACACAGATTGGACATAAACATAAATTGATAAAGAACATGAACAAAAATGCTATGAGGTTTTCTTTTTCAAAACAGCGAGTTCCTGTGATTTATTCAGTGTATGGCAAGAGAAGTGTCAATGAAACAATAGACAAAGAGTTGAATGACCAAGAATTGTAGCACTATGTCGACATATCAACCAAGTTTCACAAACTGGTAATCATTACAACAGTGCACGTTGATAGAATAGATCATAAAGAATTGTTTCTCTTTTTATTTTATTGTTAAACTTTTTTCGAACATAACATGCTTCCTCATTTCACATTGAGATTCTAAACACAATGTTATTTCATTTTGTTTGTGGCTCATAGATAAATTAAATCAAATGGTATTTATCTCTTTCTCAAATACTTTCATAAGTATTCATTCAGTTCGGCCTCCAACACAATTTAATGAAAAGTTTTTACTCCTTCTTGCTCATGTTATGGTTTCTATGTTATTGGTCCTGGATAACTTCACTTTTAGAAATTCCTGTTTAGTCTACATAATAAGTGCAATACTCAGAGTATGCTTATTATCTTTCCAACAACTAGGTGTAATTAGAATAATTTAATGCTGAGGCAATCATGGCAAAACTATTCTCTTTCTGCCTTCATATTCTTTTTGAACATTATTTTCATGAATATTATGAACAGTTTCTTCATTCAAAGTACTTTTCAGTCATTGCCAGCCTATGATATTTTTATTTTCATAACAACCAGGATGATTATTATTAAGTTCAGCAGTGGTGATGAATGCCCCAATGCACGTGAAGACTGGGTTAGAGGCATGAGCGATGTTTTGATTTTCTTCCATGAAAATCTTCATCAGCTGGCAATTTTTGATTTGCATTGCTTCCTGGGTATCAGACAATGTTTGTATGCTGCACAACCTTTGTTTTGTGCTGGAATGTTTTGGTATTTTAGAAACTGTGTAAAGGATCAAGCTTCTGTTTAATTTCTTTTCGTCATCATAGTTCAAATTGGTTTGCTACTTACGTTATCCCAATTTGCACCAGCATTTATCTCCTTCTCATTGAATGTTTATTGAATATAACGATTCATCCTGCACAAGCATTTTAATTTGCAGCAGGATTTCATACAAGCATGACATAACTTTGAAATTATTTCAATTTGTAACCGGTTCGACTTGATTCAATGCAAAGTTGCTGAGAGTCCAGGTAGTTTCTGTCATCAGCATGAGTATTTTTGTTGAGTAAGTATCTCTAGGCTCAGCTGACAAAATTATGTTTTGAAGATGAAGAATATTCATAACCGTATTCTTGCATTGGAGGTTAGCATTGCTGATATGTTTCACCCATCCCTCTTCTCGCTCAAATTTAGAAGAATTTCAAGGCGTTTCCAATAAAATTCAATTACATCCATGCGGGTCTCGCCTCCTGATTAAATCT
>NC_057756.1:873459-912700 GCF_004010195.1 Chiloscyllium plagiosum | reverse complement strand
AATCCGATTTTGTTCTCTTCATATTCGAGAGATGTGTTTGGAGGTCTGGTGGCATAGTGAAAATATCCTGCTTGCTGCATCGGAACTTAATCTCTCACACTGTGAACTGATGGCCGCACAAGATGCAGAAAGAAATTTTACAATACAATGGTTCTTCATATTGAAAGGGAGCCGATATGTGCATGAGAATTACTAAGAACAGAAGCAGTTCCTGGTCAACAGAGCCAAGTCATAACAGTGTCCCAACCGAAGTCTCTGTGCACACTTCTTTTTTTACCCATGAACAAGTGCATTCGTAGTTCAAGGAGCTATTCTACATGAAAAAAAACAATTATGTATTTGGTACCCACAGCCACAACTCTCGTTCAGAGTTTGAAGGTAAATGCCAATATATTTTAACTGACGTAGAGGGCAATTTGAGGCTCTAGATAACGATGACTCCGAAGGCACTGCCATTGGGCAAAGTCGCAGCAATCCAACTGGACAATAAAGATTCCAACTAAATAATGGTCTGAGTTCTCAGCCCTCACCACACCACCCGCATCTGGCACCGCCCACTGAACCTATCCTCAGCAAAATGTAAAGTCACAACTGCCAATATGAAAAATGGTGTAACAAGATAACAATGCCTCCATAATATGCAATAATAGATCATTTTAAGAGAAGTTATATGAAAATATGTGGAGTTGTCGTTGATTGAAGTTGCACAACTTATTTTGTTCCACGAACACACATCAAATATGTGAAGGTTTGTAGCTCAGGTTGAGGTTTTGGGTGTAGGATTGCTCGCAGAGCTGTAGGTTTGATACCCAGACGTTTCTTTACCTGGCTAGGTAACATCATCAGTGGCGACCTCCAAGTGAAGCGAAGCTGTTGTCTCCTGCTTTCAATTTATATGTTTTTTTTTTGTCATGGATGGTGTTCCTGGGATTGTGGTGATGTCATTTCCTGTTCGTTTTCTGAGGGGTTGATAGATGGCATCTAGATCTATGTGTTTGTTTATGGCGTTGTGGTTGGAGTGCCAGGCCTCTAGGAATTCTCTGCTATGTCTTTGCTTAGCCTGTCCCAGGATAGATGTGTTGTCCCAGTCGAATTGGTGCTTTTTTTTCATCCATGTGTAGGGCTATGAGGGAGAGAAGGTCGTGTCTTTTTGTGGCTGGCTGGTGTTCGTGTATCCTGGTGGCTAACTTTCTTCCTTTTTGTCCTACGTAATCTTTGTGGCAGTCCTTGCGTGGAATTTTGTAGACGACATTGGTTTTGTCCATGGGTTGTACTGAGTCTTTTACGTTTGTTTGAGAGTGTTGGTCGGTTTGTGTGCTACTCGGATTCCGAAGGGTCTTAGTAGTCTGGCTGTCATTTCTGAAACTTCTTTGATGTATGATAAGGTGGTTAGGATTTCTGGCTGTGTTTGGTCTGCTTGTCGTGGTTTGTTCTTGAGGAATCTGCGGACTGTATTTTTTGAGTATCCGTTCTTCTTGAATACGTTGTATAGGTGGTTCTCCTCTGTTTTCCGAAGTTTGTCTGTGCTGCAGTGTGTGGTGGCTCGTTGGAATAGTTTTCTGATATAGCTTCGTTTGCGTGTTTTGGGATGGTTCCTTGTGCAGTTAAGTATTTGGTCAGTGTAACACACACAATACACACAAAAGAAGCTGTCTCAGAACACTATTCCAACGAGCCACCACACACTGCAGCACAAACTTCGGAAAACAGGAGAACCACCTATACAACGTATTCAAGAAAAACGGATACTCAAAAAAAAATAGGCTGCCACAAGAAACCTAGCTGAAACACGAATTTCTATCATTTGTACGCACCTACGTCTTCAAGTTGACCTTTCAGTTTTTCTATTTCTGAAACGAAAGCACATCGAGATTGAATTATTGCGTGCCGTATTATATTTGGAAAGTATTAGAACAAAAAAACGTGAAAGGATTTTTTTTAAAAACAACTACCAACGTTTCAATTAAGTGATGAATTAACGTTAATAAAAATGTTGTTTGTAAACAGTTTTGAACAGAAGAGAGATGCATGGATAAATAGTGAGTAAATTTCACGTTTTCAATTTATAGAATAGGAAGCACTGCAGCCAATCATGGAAGTACTGACACCAAGAATTGTTTAAAGTCCAGTGAAGAGAGTTTGAGGAGATGAAGGACTTGAAAAAAATACAAATGTAAGAATAATCATCAGCCATACAAACAACGATGAATGTTTTAGTCTTGACAATATTGTAACGATGTTGTAGCGTTGAAATTTATTTTGCCCTTTGGTTCTTTTAAGAGAAAGATGGTATAAAAGATCGCAACCATTCTGTAGTAAAGAGTTTACGGTTTTTGTTAAAACGTTGAAATAACAGAAGTAGAGTGAACAGGTGTGGCCAGTTCTCACGGATCAGAATTTCGTGTTTTGTATAGTTTTATCGCATTTAGATTTACCATCTGCTCATGGAGTCTCAACAGGGCTGGAGGTTGCACCAAATATTTCCTTGTTGGTCCTCTCTGAGTTTTCACTTGGTTCATTTTTCTCTCTAGCTGCTGCTGAATTGTATATGAGAAAAGTGGATGTTGGCATTTGTTGGCATTTGTCTTTTTGCTAACAGGTTTGTTTATGGGATGATATCATATTGGAACAGTTTATCAGTATAAGTTAGTGCATCTAATATTCTGTTAAGTTTTCCAGTAGAATTAAGGTATTCGTTCTTGGTTATTTTGTTGCATTTTAACTGGGATGTTTAAATAAATTGTTAGTTTGTCAAGTAGTTTCTGTAGTAGAATTTCATCTGCAACAAAACACTTTATATTATGGTTTAAAAACAAGGGGAAAAAAACTAGTGCCCAGGCAAAAATCTTAATGTATTCTGAGCAGGCTAGCCGATAAAAGTTGTTATGTTTCTGTGAAATACTGAGATCGACTTGATATATCTTTGAGACCTTCAGTATTCAAAACAGCAAACAGGTGAAAATTTGCAACTTGCAAAGGGATTGGCTTTGGCACAAATTACATTTTTGCTATGTTTTTATGATAGAGGTTTTACTGTAGCAAGCTCTTCTTAAGAGAAGCACTTGAAATGGTGGTCACAGTCTTTTTTTTTACCGCATCTTACTTTCTTCCTCTGCATAGTTCCTTGTCGGGTTGTTAGTAGCTTTGAAGGTACAGCAAAAGGGAAGTGATACGAAGCATTATTTTGCTATAATGGACAAAGGTCATCAGTATATTCATAAGTTGCTATTTCTGGGAATTGAATGCAACTCATACAAGACTTCTTTTTTTAAAAGAAACAGTTTCAAGACAGTCTAACTTCAAACCATTAAAACCAATGTTTTAATCACTGGTTAAATTGTCAAATATAAAACAAAAACAATTGGCAGTATAGTAAATAAGGACAGAAGAAGAATTAAACGTTCTTTGTCAGAGCTGTGACACTCACTGTAATGAAGGAAAATCTTCAACCTCAACTCCATTTTACAATTCGCTCTCTATAACACTATTTTTTCCTTCTTTAAAGCAAACTGTGTCTGTTTCATGTTTAATTATATTCAATGGTGGGATATCTGCAACTCATAATAATAGGATATGTAACAAATATAAAACTATTTGATTAAAAACACTTTTTTTTCAATATTTTAGATGTCGGAAATTTCATCCAAAGAACACTAGTTAACTCTGCTTATCAGCCAGGTACTACCCCTTAATGTGCATCATGACAAGATTTGCCATAATCTAATATATTTGAAAATGTTATCACACATCCCTTGGACCTTCAGGAAGCATGCAGATAACTTGAAATGCATTCAATTATGCGATGTATGTATATCTCAGAAACTAATCTCATTATTTCTTTTTAGATTTGTTACCAGTACATTGTTCTCGCTAGTTAAAGATAAAACCTGCATTTTGAACGTTAGAGTTCTTCATATCAAGGTTGTTCACAAATGTAGAAAGAATCTTTGGAGAGGTGTAAGCTTTGTCTTACCATGAACTGAAAATAAATTCATCTCCAACATTGTTAATGCAAAAACAGAAATAAATGTTTTACAACATGGCTTCTTCCTCATGTACAGTTTCTATATTTGACAAACTATTAACTTTGATATAAGCGTATGAATATATTTGAAGATAAGAGAGAAAATATCAATAATTATGAAACATGTGCCAACGAAGATGGGTTTTCCTGTCTGAAATTCAGGCAAATGCCAGAGCTAACATAGCCATGAACGTAAATTGAAGAGCCAGAGCAAAATCATGAACTGCAATTATTTGAAAAAAAGATGTCCGAAGGCTGAAGATCTGAGGCAAAAACAGAAAATGATGGATAAATACTGCCTGTATGGTGGCATCTGGGAACAGAGAATAATGTTAATGTTTTAAATCCAGTTACCCTTGTCATTTCTGAAGGAGGTCACTGCATTCAAAACGTTAACCTGTTATTTTCCCACATGTGCTGTTCAGATTCCCCAGTTACTTCTGTTTTTGTATCATGAACTGCAACTTCCCTTTATAGACAGGCAGATCTCGTGCCACACATTTCCTTCTAAACAAGACTCAGAAATAAAATAACGAAAACACTTCAAGATTTGACATTTTCGAGCATCATTAACATATAAAAGAAGATCTAATATCTGTGACAGTTTGTTGCAAATACCTTTTAATTCCCCATTTAGCTTTTCCTCTTTGAATAAAATGAAACAAACATGTAATAACAGTACTAATAATGCTAATAATTCCATAATCAGAATTTCAATGTTAACGCAATTGATATATTTCCAGGTGGCTATCTTATTCGCAGAAACGTCATTACAACTAGTGTTAAGAAAATAATTCATAAGCTCACCTGTATAAATACGATTGGTAATAACAATGACAGGACAAGTGATCAATGCAGTGTAATTTGATTTGTGGAAAGTTTAACACATTTGCATTTGATAAAATAAGTAGAAAAGAAGTGGTAGGGTTACAGTCAAAATGATTCATGTCCATAATCAAGGCTAACATTGAAATTTTACCAGCAAATTCAATTGTTGAATTGCAGCATTAAAATACCTCGAGAAATGTAAAAAAAATTTAAGTCGCTCTGACATAGCAACTCTGTCTGGAAAATTGTGAGAAAGAAAGCATTACACGGAATCATTGGCAGCGGAGTAATAGTTATAAATGAGGCCATGAAGCACTAATGACTTCAATGTAAAATGCTCATATCATGGATTGAATGAGAAGAAATGTCAAGGTATTTTCTGTGTGGCGATAAATCCAGAGACAAGAAGCCAGTAGGAAGCTCGGGTCTGTGTTTCAAGGTTATTTGTAAGGATTAAATGCTATTATAGCTGGTTCTGGGTCTTCTGGTGATATGAATAACCATGACAATGTCAGATCATTGGCGCTGAGGAGCAGGTGCAACTCTAATAACGTTAGGTTTCAATGGTGAATGAAAATCAGTTCATAGCTAACACTTATGACAATCCGCCCCCTTTCAGATTTGTTTCTTCAGCGCATTGAAAATGTGTACCCCATGAGCAAACTAGATAATCATCATCACGAATGTTACATTATGTATGTTTATGTCCTTTGGCGAGGACAGAAAATTTGCAATCATATCTCAATTTTAAATGGACATTTAAAAGTTAAAGGTTGAAATCGTTGCAATAAATTGTGGAATTGATAATGACAACTACTTAAAGTAGTCAGCCAAATAAAATGACTAATGATATAATTATCCCAATTAATGGATGGGTCCAAAACATAAAAGTAGAAACTTTGAATAGTGGACACAAAAGAGAATGCTGATGACTAGAGATCTGTGTGATCCTACAAATTAATCCCAGAATGAATCCAGGTAGGTGCAACGCATATTAGCATATACAATCGTACATTACATGAACGTAAAAGTAAAGTAAATAGTAATATTGAGTAGGATTGCTGAGGGAGAAAGAGACTGGGTGACCAAAAAGACAGAAAAGGAGCTGGAAGGCAGTGCAGGTAACCCCTGTGGTCATCTTCCTCCAAAACAGGTATACTGATTGGATACTGTTAGGGGAGATGACTCACCAGGGGAAGGCAGCAGTCGCCAGGTTCATGGCATGGTGGCTGGCTCTGCTGTATCGAAGGGTAGGAAAAAGTTTGGAAGATCTATCGTCAGAGGTTATTTAATTGTAATGGGAGTGGATAGGTATTCCACGGTCGAAAATGAGACTCCCAAATGTTATGTTGCCTCCCAGATGCATGGATCAGGGATATCTCAGATCGGCTGCAGAACATTCTGAATGGGGAGGGTAAATAGCCAGTTGTCATGGTGCATATAAGCCCCAATGAATTAAGTAAAAATCGGGATGAGGTCCTTCAAGCAGCTATTACGGAGTTAGGATACAAGTTAAAAAGTAGGACCACAGAGGTAGCAATCTACCAGTGCCATGTGCTAGTCAGAGTAGAAATGTCAAAAGGGGTAGGATGAATGTGTGGCTTGAGGGAAGGTGTAAGAGGGAGGGGTTCAGATTTTTCGGACATTGGGGCTGGTTCTGGGGAGCTGAGACTATCACAAATTAGACAATCTACACCTGGGCCGGATTTGACAGCCGTGGGATGCTTTTGTTTAAGCTGTTTGGGACGGTTGAAACAAAGGCGGCAGGGTGCTGGGGACAAAATGCGGAGCTTAGTGGACAGTAAGGAGGTAGAAACTAAAACCTGGAACGAACTAGACAACAAAATCCGCGTGACTAAGGGAAGATTAGGCAGGGAGCAGATGAAGAACACAAAGGGACTCGTGATCTGAGGTGCACTTGTTTGAATGCAAGAAGTGCAGGAGGTAAGGCAGATGATCGTAGGGCTTGGATTAGCACCTGGGAGTATGATTCCATTGCTAATATTGAGACTTGGTTATGGGAAAGGGCTTGACTGGCAACTAAATAATCCAGGATATTGTTGCTTCAAATGAGATGGAGAGAGAGGTAAAGAGGATGGAGGAGTTGCAGGACTGGTAAGAAAGGATATAACAGCTGTGCCAAAAAAGGCCACGATGGAGGACTCCAGTGGAGGCAATATGGGGCAGAGCTCAGAAATAGGAAGGGTATGGTAACAATGTTCGGGGCTGTACTACAGGCCACCCAACAGCGACTGTGAGATAGAGGTACAAATGTGTGAACAGATTATGGAATAATGTAGGAGCAACAGTGTGGCAGTGATAGGAGATTTTAAGTTTCCAAACATTGACGAGGAATCACTTATTGTTAGAGGTCTAGATGGAGCAGAATTTGTAAGGAGCGTCCAAGAGTGTTTTCTAGAGCAGTATGTTAATAGTCCAAATCGGGAAGGGGCCATACTGGACCTGGTGTTGGCAATGAACCCGGTCAGGTGGTTGACATTTCAATTGTGGAATACTTTGGGAATAGTGTTTACAATTGTGTAAGTTTTAGAATATTCATGGACAAAGGCAAGAGTGGTCCGAAAGGAAGAATGCTAAACTGGGGGAAGACAAATATAAAAAAATTCGGCAGGAATTTGGGAATGTAGATTGGGAGCAGCTATCTGAAGGTAAATCCACATTTGATCGGTGGAAGGCTTTTAAAGAGATGATGATTAGAGTGCAGGAGAGACTTGTTCTAGTGAAAATGACGGATAGAAATGGCAAGATAGGGAACCACGGATGACAGGTTAATTTGTGAGCCTGGCTCAGAGGAAAAAGGAAGGTTACATAAGTTCTGGCGACTGAAGACAGATGAAGCTTTGGAAGAATATTGGGAATGTAGGACCAATCTGAAACGAAGAATTAAGAGGCTGAAAGGGGTCTTGTGATATATTTAGCAAGCAGTGTTAAGAAAAGCCTAAAGACTTTTATTCATAAATAAGGGGCAAGAGGGTAGCTAGAGAACGGGTTCGCCCACTCAAGGGAAAAGGAGGAAGGTTATGCGTGAAGTCAGAGTAAATGGGTGAGATTAGGGGCAGCACAGCATCAGGGTCCCAGGTTCAATTCTAGCCACAGGTGACTGTCTGTGTGGAGTTTGCACATTCTCCTCCTGTGTGCGTGGGTTTTCCCCGGGTGCTCCGGTTTCCCCCCACAGTCCAAACATGTGCAGGGCAAATTAATTGGCCATGTTCAATTATCCCTAGTGTTAGGTGCATTAGTCAGAGTGAAATGGGTCTGGGTGGGTTACTCTTTGGAGGGTTGGTGTGGACTGGTTGGGCCGAAGGGCCTATTTCCACACTGTAGGGAATCTAAACTAAAAAATACAGCAGAACATAGATAGATTGGAGAGCTAGGCGGAGAAATGGGAGATGGAGTTCAGCCCGGTAAATGTGAAGTGACACATTTGGAAGATTCAATTAAAGAGCACACTATACATTAAACTGCAATATCCTTAGGAAGATTAATGTGCAGTGAGCTCTGCGTGTTCAGGTTCATTGTTCACTAAACGTGCCAACATAGGTTAATAGAGTGTTCACGAAGGCATGTGACATGCTTTCCTTCGAGATATTGAGTACAAGAAGGTCTACAAAATCATGAGAGGTATAGATAAGGTAGGTACTAAGAAGCATTTTTACCAGAGTGTGGGATTCAATTACTGGGGCTGACGATTTCAAAGTGAGAGAGGGGAAGTTTAGGAGAGATATGCTTGGAAACTTCTTTGGAAAGAGGATGGTAGGGACCTGGAACATATTCCGTGAGGGAGTGGTAGAGGCAGGCACGATAGCGTCGTTTAAGATGTATCTCGACAGATGCATGAATGAGTAGGGAGCAGAGAGATCAGATTTAGATGGAGAATCTGGATCGGTACAGGCTTGGAGGGCCGAAAAACCTGTTCCTGTGCTGTAATTTTCTTTGATCTGTGTTCCCTTTGTTTGACGAATAATTTTCTGGAATTGGTGGAGATCCTCCCAATTCTGCATTGACAGACATTTGAGTGATTACTCATAAACAATGAGCATTTGGGATACAGGGAGTTCAATTAAACTTTACTAGAGTGATCATTGGCATATGTAATCATTTTTATAAGACTGTGCAGAATGGGCATCTGTTTGCTGCCTTTCAGAAGAAACATAGAAGAATATGGAGCTCATCATTAGATTACCCATCATGATTCCCCGACATGTGGAATTATCGTCATAGAGATTCATGGCACAGAAAAGGGCCATTAAGATCATCATGTCTACTGCAGTCAACAACATCCAACGATATTAGACCGATTTCCTAGCACTTGGCTCACAGAATTATCTGCCTTCATATTGCAAGTTCGCATATAAATAATTTGCAAATGTTATGAAGTGTAAATACACTGACTGATCTGATAGGCAGTGAATTCTAGACTCTCATTATCCTGTGGGTGATTTAAAAAAAATGTTTTCCAATCATCTCCTCCAAACATTTTGTGAAGTATCCCTCAGGTCTATGGCCTCTGATCCTTTCATCAATCTGTTGTGTTTTTGTGATCTTAAAAAAGGTGTGTCTAATCTCTCTGAAGTATTATCGCGCCTTCTTTGTTCAGTCAAGTGCAGTCAAGAAGTAAATCCCAAATTCTCTGAACAAGAATTATGCAATTTCTGACGTTGTTGAAGATCAATGCCTTCATACTGAGATTTCTGGATCTTTGGAAATCTTCACCATAAAGGAATGGAAGCGCTAATTCAGAGTATACTTGGAAGCTGCGACTGAGATTTGGATGTGACTCGACCTCATAACGTTCTTTAAAGCATGACGTGGAAGCAGGAATTGGTGGATTTATGCTGCACTGCTTACAAATAATTTCCACAACGACTGCTTCGATTTTCTTTAAGCGTTGAATTTGATACAAGTTCAAACTATCCCTTTGTCCTAAAATTTAGGAATGAAAATCATGCTTGATAAATCTACTGAACATTTCAAAGATATAGCTAGCAGAGATAGTAAGGTGGGGGGTGGGGGGTGGAGGTGGAGTTAAGGTGTGTATTGGTTGCGGTTTTATTTAGACTTTTAGGTGTCTTTTCATGAAATCTCTCATCAGAGCTTCGCATGTACAATTACTGTGTGTGCTATTGAGAGTAACATGTTTTCCTAGATTGGGAGCTGTTTTACAGACAGGAACAACAGATCGGAATATTCGCAGGAGTGTGGCAATAGTACACTTTAGTATTAAAGCGAATCACAACGAAAACTGGAGGAGCAACATGTTATCATCTTATCCTCAGGTTACAATGTGAAGGTGCTGGTGGAGTGGTCAAAGTCAGAGATCACATAAAGCAGATTAAATTCACAGGTTTATTTGGAGTGCAAGCTTTTGGAGCACTGCTCCTTCATCAGATAGCCAGTGAAGAATGAAGGAGCAGTAATACGAAAGCTTGTACTTGCGAATAAATGTCAGACTAGGCACGCTGCAATCTTTTGGATTTTATATTGATTTCAACACCGTAAGATTGAGAACTTACTTCTACTTCTCCCCTTTCTTTTTCTTTATTTGTTGCGTTTTCTGACACCACGATTTCTGTTCCCTCCAGCGCTCCAGGGGGATGATCTGTTCTTTACAGTTTGGCAGTCAGGCACACAATTGTTCTGCCATTCTCACATTCCAATCACTTAATCTGCAGTACCAGCACCCTTTCTTCCTGAGCACTCCTCGACGACACTATTGCATCAATACCACGCCCTCCACACTTCACATTAGCTCTGATGGAGCCGTCGAGATGAGAAACGTTAGCTTCCTCGCTCTCAACTGATGTTGCCTGACCAGATATGAGTTCCATAATGCTTTTTTCCAAATTATATATAGACTTCAGATTGACAAGTGTTGATTATAAGAGCAAATACTTTTTGCTGCAACTGGACAGGATATGGGTTTGTCCATTTATGAATGAAATAAGCATGGAAAAACCACCAAAAAAGCAGTGATCCTTTAGAAATTTCCTCACCAGTAACCATTTCAGGTGAAAACGCTGCTATTTTATGCTGCAGAATTTAGATATACTCCTTAGACTTAAAAGGATCAAAGTGCACAGCGTGAAATTCGCAATAGGTTATTGATTTTCGTGATTATCCATGACCATATAAGATGGTAATGAAGATTCTAGATTTCAAGCTGCCTAATCATGCTCACACATTTATGCCTTCCCTCAGGGATGTCTCCACTTGACTATAGACTTCACCTGCGATAGTTGAATACAGACTAAAGTGTGCTGATGTGAAATACCTCAATAATGTGGTGGCACGTTGGCACAGTGGTTAGCACTGCTGCCTCACAGCACCAAAATACTCTTTCAGCATTTTCACATGGCATACCCTGTGAGATTTCTTTCTGTCCGGAGTCCTGATTAAATACTTTACCACACTCAACTTCCTGTCAACTTGAGATGGTCCAGTAAGCCTTGCTTTAAAAGGTTTACCGATCACTGGAAGTAACACGAACACTTTATCTCCGAAAGCACAATGCAAATTTTTGATTTCTTGTCTGCTTTCTCTTTCATTGTATGCTGTGATACTTTTAAATGCAGTCTAGCCAACGCTCCAACCCTATTTAATCATTCTCTAAACTTTGACACATAGTCCAACTACCTGATCTCTAAATTATGACTTAACAATTCCTCTTTTTAGTGATCGGCTCACTTCATGCCCAATAACTAATACAAATTGACTGAATTTGGTTGGTTCATTTGGTGCAGCTCTGATGGGAAAAAGCATAATTGGAATTCATTTATCTCAATCATCTGTATCATCATCTTTAATGTTTAACGTCATATTTCTAGCGCTCGCTGCGAATCTAGATTTTGTGCAGCAGATTTGACTTGAGTTTTTACTAAGCTATGCATAATTTCTTTGAATAAGTTTGATGTCAACTTTGAACCCTGATCTGATTGTAACTCTCTCAGTAGTTTACGTTTATTGAAATGTTTGAGTAACTCCTCGACAATTCTTTTAGCTGTTATATAGAGTAATGGAATCGCCTCTGCAAAGCTAGTGGTCACATCCATTATTGTTAATAAATACTTATCCATACCTTTTTGTTTTAGGTTGGGTGCCACATAATCAGTTAAGACTCTTCTAAAAGGTCCACCAAATGCAGATTGGTATTAAAGTACCTCGTTTTGTTACTGTCCTTGGTTCCCCAATTACTTGACATGTGTGGCATGTTTGGCAAATATTAACTGCATCCTTGTGCTGTCTATGCCAGTATCTTTTTTTCTATTTTACCTTGAGATTTTCTTAACCCTAAGTGACCTCCTGCTGGTATTTTTTGCGCCATCTGCAATATCTCCTTTCTTTTGCCAACTGGTAATATGAATTGATGAATTTCTGCCCATTTCTGTCTGAATATGTGATGGTCTCCATCTCCTTATTAAGACTTCAGTTTTGATATAGTAACATTGAGAGATACGTCTAAATACTTCTTCCATGTAGGCATTTTAACGTAATTGTTTTAGTTTCGCATCATCCTGTTTTAAGTCTGTTAATTTCCCTAAGCTAAACATGTCTATTGTGTCATCTATCTGCTCCTGTTTTGTCTCAATCTTCTGATCAAACATGATTTCTGGTAATTCACCTTCAAACCCTTATCTGTACTCTTTGATCCCTCTTGTGTCAACTGGCGGCTTTGTGACTTCTTTCCCACACAGACAGGAAAATAAGATATGTTTTCTGTAATACCTCAACTGCCTGATTTTCCACTCACGTTTCAACTACAGTAGGCAGCACTTCGATTAATGAACCAACTCACATTCATCAAACATTTCAGCTTCTAATCTTGCCGTTGTAATTGTCTGTCCTTGACATTTGCTCTCACTCCTTCTGCAATAAGATGTTTTCGGCCTTTATCGTCATCCTTTTAAGATGTCGTTCCTGTCTAAGTGTCAATTTGTAAAGTTCAAACGATCTCTTTTTACATTTCTTCTCTCTCTTCTCTGCATTTCTCTCGTTTGACTTCCTTCTCTATCTGTCTTTCTGTTCTCTCTTTCTCTTTCTTTTTGTATTTCCTCTGCTTTCAATCATTCAACAGATTTATGTCATCGTCTCTTTCTGTGTATTTTATCTCCAATTAAAGCTATATAATTTTCAATTGTATTTTAGCCATCTCCAAATAGTCTGATGGAGTTTCCAGCAAATTAAAATTGTGACCTATTATTATAATTGTCTCTGCTTTCCTCACCAAAGTAGGCAGCTCCACCTCTATCTTGATTGTCAATCCCAGCAGTATTGCTTTGTTTACCTTTTATAAAAGCGCCAAAGTCACTTCTTCCAGCCCCAGAAAAGTCATGGAAAATGAATGAACCACCACTACACGAGCACTGCTTAAACAAACGATTTCAACACCCAGAACAAAATACACCAACAACTACGATTCGCTGCTATTCAGTCATTCAAACCTAATCCCAATTTGGAACTATAGATTGAATCCTGGACGGGCCCTCAATCTGTTATTGGCCAGACCAGACCCTTTAATCCATTTCAAGAAAGTAGCCCAGACTGTAAATTTTCTAGTTATTCCAAGCTGGTGCAAGGTGGATATTCCAGGAGTGATGCAGATTCTCAAACCACTCAGTTTTAAACAAAATAGAATTTATATACAGACAACTGAATGAAACACAAGCAAAAGAAAACAGAATATAGAACAACAATCATTTGAAAGCCATCTGACTCTATCAGAAATTAATGATGTTGTTCTGATTTCCTACAACATCCATATAAACACACCCCGTGGCAAAAAGGCGCACTTAAACGCAGGGTCTTACAAAGAGATGTCAGAGAGTTAGTCAGCATGAAACCACTTTTCCTAGCATCTGTTTCTCTTGACCTCCAGCTCAAAACTGAAACAAACTAGAAAAATCCCTGATCTGGGAGAACGGGCAAATCCCTTTCATTGTGCAAGTGTTTGCATTCACTGGCTAACTACTCCATACTTCTCATCTATTTTGTCAGATTCTATGTTATGACTTTTCACCTGGTCCTTCCATGTGACTGCGGGTGGTACATAATGAAACGTTGCCATTCTCGTACTGTCTTTTTAGTGACAGGCGACTCGAGTGTCACCACACCTCAGCTGATAGGAAAGATTGAAAAGGAGCATCCTTCATGATAGCTCCGGCTGGTGCAGAAATTAACTTCATGCTGTTGACATTATTCTCCAGGATAAATTAACTAATCAGACAAATGTAAAATCCGACATTGCATACACAGTTTGTACAGTTTACATTCGGATGACCTGTTTCTAAATGTTATGTATGATTACATTTTCAAAATATTTCATAGCTTCTTATTTTAACATTTCCCTTGCACAAGCATTTCTGCTTAACGTTTATCATTTCAAACACATTAATATAATCTGAATTTAAAAAACACATTACCCTGGCTTGTGTTATTTTCTTACCAACATCAGCAAGACGAGTTTTCAACTTTTCTAACTCTGACAAGTGAATAATACATGTTATCAAGTGAGATGAGTCATTTGTCTATTACGCATTCAAAAAATGTCTTATGCTATTGCAAACTAAAGTAATCTATTGAAACTGCGAAAATTGTGTTTGTTTCGCTGCCTTTACGTATAGTTTTTTGGAGCTCCACATCAAATCTGGATGAAAAATGAAATCTTTACTAGTTTTATAAGTTTCATTTTGTAATGATTTGCAATCCATGTTCCATGTTACTAAGCATTTGGTTAACAGATATAGATTACTCTTGAAATTAGAGCACACACATGGCTTTCTCTGGCCTTCTAAAGTTATTTTCCAATTTTCAAACTCAGGAATTGATGGTGCAGAAAATGTATGTCTATTACCCAGACAAACTGTTTGAATGTTAATAGCAATCATGTCAGCACATGGCAATCCCAAGAGATGAGAATGACAGAGTTTCCTGACCATCAACACAATGAAAACAATATGAAGAGTCCACGTCATTATCTATCTGCAGACTACTAATTTCATGATGGTGTGTATTCATAATGACAATATTTATCATTATTTTCCACATTTCAATAAAGCCATTTCTTCAGTGTCATTTTTGAGCATATGTAACCAGCTCGTTTTGCTTAGATTAAATAATATAGAAAATGGGAAATTTGCACTGTAATTTCGCTTGATACAGGTGGTGAAAAATTCCATAATATATGTTTTGTTTAAAGAATGCTCATATTACTCAGCAGAATTGTTGAACTATTCAATGATGCATTGATCCAGCCAGCCAACTGAAGTGGTCATCAGTTTGGGCAAAGTATTCAAACAGAAACTATAAAATCTCAATAAAACACACAGAATGCTGGAAAAAGCTCAGCGGGCCTGGCAGCGTATATGGAGAGAAATCAGCGTTAATGTTTTGAGACCAGTAACCTTCATCAGCTCCATCCGAGAACGAATCTGTGCAAGTCGTATTTGATTTTTTGCATGCCAACCCACCTCCCCCGCACCCCCCAACCTTTGTAAGGATAGCACTTCATCACATTTTTGTTCAGTATTGGCATCCGCCCATAAAAACATGCATCAATCTACAAGATATCTGAAAGAAAATGCAATTAGTTAAACTTGTGAACATGCCAATTAAGAGCCTTGGAGGGAAATGAAAGCAACTTAATTCTGATGTTGTTTAAAAAATATTCAGAGAACTTACCTTTATCTTTCTGTTTCAATCTTTCTTCTGTTTTTTTTCAGACAAAGAATAAACAAGATGTGTTCATTAAAAAAAATAGCTGGTCGAATCCTATCACATAGGTCGTGGATCCATTTTCTTCCCTTACAGTTCAACTGATTAAAAAAAACATTGTTGTTTCTACATCAGAAAAACATTCTTTTTTAAATCACTCACTTCCATCCTCATCCCCTTTCGTTTCGTTACCGTTTCTGAGAGGCTAACTTAGATCATAAAGAATATTTACTTAATGCATGATGAAACAGACCTTATAGTTTCTCGCCTGATCATTTTGGGAATGCTGAGGAATTTATGAAAATGGCCATTTCAAATAAGTGAACTGAGGAATAATTATATGAAGACAGAATTAGAATTAAAGTGACAGAAAAATGTTTTTTTTAAAGACCATGCCTGTTTTTTTTCTCTCTGGTGCCAGGACATATGATATTCTTTTTCCTGTGTGGGAGCAGCAGAGACAGATCAGAGGTGATGTAGAGACCAGGGGGTTGCCGGGAAGAAAAGGACTTAGTATATAGTTGGGCATAGGCTAAACCAGAGATACTGCACGTGTAGTATCGCCTTACCACCACCCCCTCCTCTAACCAAAAGAAAAAGACTATAAGGTAAGATTTTTACTTCTTCTCTTCCTTTACTTTCATATATTTAAGTGCATTGTTTGGTTTTAGTGTATTATTATAAAGCTAAGGCTTATAATGGCAGGGGTCCTCAGAGCCGTAGCATGTGCCTCTTGCTTGATGTGGAAGCTCAGGAACGTGGCTGACTGTCCTGACTCTTAGACTTGCAAGAAGTGTGTCCAGCTGCAGCTCTTGTATGACCACATGGAGCATCCACGATGCTGAGGAGGTCATGGATAGTATGTTTAGTGAACTGGTCACACCGCAGTGTGGAATTGCTGAGGGTGACAGTGAATGGATGACCAAAAGGCAGAAAACGAGTAGGAAGGCAGTGCAGGTGTCCCCTGCGGTCATCTCCCTCCAAAACAGGTATACCATTTTGGATACTACTGAGGGAGATGGCTCACCACGGAGGGCTGCAGTTGCCAGGATCATGGCAATGTGGCGAGCACTGTTGTTCTGAAGGGCGGGGAAAAGACTCGTAGGGCCATAGTCATGGAGGATTCTATTGTAAGTGGAGTAGATAGGCGGTTCTGTGGACGAAAACGGGACTCCCGAATGTCATGTTGCCGCCCAGGTCCTCGGGTGGGGATGTCACCGATCGACTGCAGAGCATTCTAAAATGGGACGATGTATACCCAGTTGTCTTGGTGCATATAGGTACCAACGATGTAAGTAAAAAACGAGATGAGGTCCTGAAAGCAGAATTCATGGAGCTAGGAGAGAAGTTAAAAAAGAGGGACTCAAAGGTAGTGGTCTCAGGGTTACTACCAGTGCTACGTGCTAGCCAGTGTAGAAATGAAAAAAAAAATAGGCAAAGTGAATACGTGGCTTGAGGGATGCTTAGGAGGGAGAAGTTCAGATTTGGTAGACATTGGGACCAGTTCTGGTGAAGGTGGGACTATTACAAGTTGGATGGCCTATATGTGAACCAGACTGGAACTAATGCCCTTGGTAGAGTTTTTGCTACGGTTGTTGTGGAGGTTTTAAACTAATGTGGCAGGTGGCTGTGAACCAGAAGAGAAGACAAGTAGACAGCGTGGTGGAAACTGGAGACTATAAGAATCATGAATATATCATTAATTAGGGGAACAGTTAGCAAAGGACAGATGAATGCAAAAGGACTGATGGCATGAAATGCACATACTTTAATGCAAGGACTATATTGGGTAAGGCTGATGAACTTAGGGCTTTGATTGGTGCCTGGGAGTATGACGTCATTGCAATCACAGAGTCTTGGTTGAAGGAAGGGCATGATTGGCAACTAAATGTTCCAGGATTTAGACGCTTCAGACAAGACAGTGAGGGAAGTAAAAGAAGGGAGGAGGAGTTGCATTGCTGGTCAGGGATGATATCACGGCTGTGCTAAAGGAGGACACTATGGAGGGCTTGTAGTGAGGCATTATGGGTGGAGCTGAGAAATAAGAAGGGTACAGTTACATTGCTGGGGATCTATTACAGCCCTCCCAATAGACAGCATGAGGTAGAAGAACAAATGAGTAAGCAGATTATGGAAAGATGTAGAGGCAACAGGGTGGTGGTGATGGGATATTTTAATTTTCGCAACATTGACTGGGATACACTTAGTGTGTGCGGTCTGGGTGGTGCAGAATTTGTAAGAGGCATCCAGGAAAGTTTTCTAGAGCATTATGTCAATAGTTTGACAAGGGAAGTCGTCATATTGGACCTGGTGTTGGGGAATGAGGCAGGCAAGGTGGTAGAAGTTGTGGTGGGGGATTTCTTTGGGAACAGTGACAACAATTCTTAAGTTTTGAAATATTGGTAGACGAAGATTAGCGTAGTCCTAAGGGACGAATACTAAACTGGGCCATGGCCAATTATATCAAAATTAGGCAGGAGATGGGAAATGTGGATTGGACACAGCTATTTGAAAGGAAGTGCACATTTGATATGTGGGCGGCTTTCAAAGATAGGTTCAAGATAGTGCAGGATAGGCATGTCCCGTTGAAAGCAACGGATCGGAAAAGCAAGATTAGTGAACCATGGATGTCAGAAGAAATCGTTTGACTACCCAAGAGGAAAAGAGAAGCATACATAAAGGCCAGGCAGCTAAAAACAGAACTGACCTTGGAGGAATATCAGAAGAGTAGGACCAGTCTTCAGTGAGAAATCAGGCGGGATAAAAAGAGGTCATGAAATAGCTTTAGCGAACAGAATTAAGGAGAATCCAAAAGTCTTTTATTCTTATATAAGAAGCAAGTGGGTAACTAGCGAAAGGATTGGTCCACTAAAGGATAATGAAGGAAGGCTGTGTGTCAAACCTGAGAGAATGGATGCGATTCTGAATGATTACTTTGCATAAGTGTTCACTGAGGATAGGGACATAAAGAATGTTGAGATTAGAGTTAGAAGTTTGATTACTGTGGATCACGTTGACATAAGTAGGGAAGATGTGTTGGGTAGGTTGAGGTTATAAAGGTGGGCACCTTCCCAGGACCAGATGGGATCGATCTCAGGTTGCTGAGGCGGAGGGGGGATGGAGGAAATAGCTGTGACCCTGACAGATATCTTTGTAGCATCCTTAACCACAGATGAGGTGCTGGAGGACTGGAGGGTTGCTCATGTTGTCCCACTGAACAAGAAGTGTAGTAGGGATATTCCGGGTAACTACAGACCAGCGAGCCTGACTTCAGTGGTGCGAAAATTGCTGAAGAAGGTATTTATGTTTGGAAAAGAATGAGCGTATCAGTGCTAGGCAACACGGTTGTGTGTGGGGGAGATCGTGCCATACCAACTTAATAGAGGTCTTTGAGGAAATGACCAAGTTGAGAAATGAAGGAAGGGCTGTAGATGTCATATACATAGGCTTTAGTAAGGTGTCTAATAAGGTTCCCCATGGTAAACTAATGGAGAAGGTGAAGTCATATGGTGTGCAGGGTGTTCTAGCTAGGTGGATAAAAAACTGGTTGAGCAACATGAGACAGTAGCTGAAGGGAATTTCTCGAAATGGAGAAAGGTGACCAGTGTTGTTCCACAGGAATCACTGCTGGGGCCACTGTTGCTTGTGATATACATGCATGATCTGGAAGAGGGCATTGTTGATATGATCAGTAAGTATGCAGATGGCACGAAGATTGGTGGAGTAGCCGAAAGCATAGGGGGCAATCAAAGAATACAGGAGAATATAGATAGACTGGAGAGTTGGGCAGAGAAGTGGCAGATGGACTTCAATACAGGCAAATGTGAGGCGATGCATTTTGGGAAGTCTAACTCTAGAGTGACTTTTACAGTAATTGGAAGAGCATTGGAAAAAATGATGAGCAGAGAGATGTGGAAGTTCATGTCCATTTTACCCTGCACGTTGCTGCACAGGTGGATGGAGTGGTCAAGAAGGCATTGATATGTTTGCCTTCATCGGACAGGATATTGAGTGTAAGAGCTGGAAGGTCATATTAAAATTGTACACGACATTGGTTCGACCACATTTAGAATACTGTGTACAATTCTGGTCGTCACATTACCAAAAGAATGTGGACGCTTTGGAGAGGATGCAGAGAAGGTTTATGAGGATGTTGCCTGGCATGGACGGTGCTACCTTTGAACAGAGTAGATTAGGTTTGTTTTCATTAGAAAAAGGAGATTGAGGGGGGACCTGTTTGGGGTCTACAAGATCATGCAGAGTATAGACAGGGTTGATAGAGATAAGCATTTTTACAAGGGTGAAGGATTCAATAATGAGAGGTCACGCTTTCACAGTGAGACGTGAAAGGTTTAAGGGTGATATATGCGGCAAGTCCTTTACATGAAGGGTGGTAGGTACCTGGAATGCGTTGCCAGCAGAGGTAGTAGAGCAAGTACGGTAGATTCATTTAGGATGTGTCTGGATAGATGCATGGGTAGGTGGGAAGCAGAGTGATACAGATGCTTAGGAATTGGGTGACAAGTTTAGACGGTGGATTTGTATCGACTCAGGCTTGAATGGCCGAATGGCCTGTTCGTGGGCTGTAAATTTTCTATGTTCTTTGCATTGGCAACATAGAGCAGTGTGCAGGGAGAATGAAATTAATTTGAAGTAATAGTCCATCAATGTCAAAAGCATGGGGCGCAAGGAAGTGAGGATCAACTGTTTGAGGTAAATGAAAGGAAGCACATCAGCTGGTTGATACTTGAAATAAAAACGTAACTGTTACAGACTTTATGCAGGCTGAGTGGCAGCTGCGGAGAGGAAACAGATGAAATGCCCAGGGACCATTGTTCATGTTACCATTGGAGTGAGGAAAGTGTGGTTATGTATGTTAAAGACGGGTGTCATTGTGCATGGAAGACGTGAACAAATAGGTGGAGATGGAATCCAGAGTGCGAAAAAGCACAGTTAAGCCAAGAAACAAGAATGAAAACGGCAACAGAGGAAAAAAAAGGAAAAAAAGGAGTTGATAATGAGCACCAAGAGCAAATGGAGATGGGTTGATCACACTTAAAGCAGCCTAAGTCACGAGATGGCCACGAGTAAGGGGTTGGGGAAACTATATAGAAGAAGGTGTTCACGCTTCAAAATTATTAAACTGGTATATGAGCCCTGAGGCTGCAGGCTCCCGAAGCTGAAAATAGGATGCTGTTCTTCTGGCTTGTCCTGGGCCTGTCTGGAGTGCTGCAATAAGCTTGAGATATAAAGGTTGGCAACCAAACCAATTATGTGTTGAAGTACCAGGGAACTGGAAATTCAGGTCGTTCTTGCTTCTGCATTTCGTACTCCAAGTGCAAAGCAGTTGGCACCGAGGACAGAAAATCCAGTAGGTAAGTTGAAGGGAAGAACGGGAAAATCGAAAATAAATTGGAAGTTGTGTCTAGTGCCTTCAATAGTAAGAGGGAAAGTGTGAACTGATAGGTAGTACATCTCTGTGACTGCATGTTAGGGTGCTGTAAGTATGTGCGTATGAGATAGGAGACGATTAGGAGCGGCCATTGGGGAACTGTCCCTGCAAAATGTTACAAAGAGGAAGGAGAGCAAGTATATATTTCGTAATGGCATTCCATTGAAGGTGGCGAAAATGGCAAAGTATGATCCTTTGAATGCGAATACTTGTGGGGTGAGAAGAGAATACCACGATGACAATATCAGTGTTGTGAGTGGGAAGAGAAGTAAATCGGGGCTGAAATTCAGGAAATGGATCATACACGAATAAAAGCCCGCTGAACCAAAGTATTGGAAAATCCTCGGTTGTAGAAAAAGCAGTATATTTACGAGGTCCCTCAGCAGAAGATGGCATCTTAAAAAAGTAGATGGAACCTAACCAGAAAAACTGAGAGAATAGAACAGAATCTTAACAGTGAGGAGATGTAAGTTGATTATTTCATCCTGTACACTATAGAAGGGTACGCATTGTTAGTAGTGGCATTGAAATTAGTTTTTTGTAATTTGCATAAGAGCCATGGCATTGGGTAACCAGTTGAAGAGATTATTTGATTCGAGATCATGACTTGACCAAGACTGTTACAGTTTGAATTGAAACTCTCCATTTGAATATTTGTCACAGGGTAGTTATTGTTGGCATTCCCAACCCCCCTCCCCACTCCCCACTCCCCCCCCCCCCACCACCACCACCACCCCATTATTCCTGTCTGGATATCTATTTTTGATGAACATGCTCTTGAATGACACAGGGGTATTGAGACCACACTAAAGCATATTACCCAGGATGCTGCAGCCGAGCCAATAATGCAAAAAAAAGTAATTTCCTGACTTTTGTACTAATCTGCAATAACGGAATACTGCTCCCAATTGGGTCTGACAATGGAGGAGTTGGAGATTCTGTACATTTCACTCTGAAAAATGTACATAAAATAAAAATAGGTTAAGCATCAGAACTATATTGCTGCACCCGATGAGGTAAAATAACTTGTCAGAATGTGAGGTACAGGTCATAAAGGTTTGAAAATTGCTAAATATCAGCAGGGAAATCTTGCTGACAAACCAGGAAGATAGGATGGATGGATTCGCGACGATAAACCAATTTTTTTTTACGACATGGTCTTGTGCATAAAGATTTACAAAGAAATGAATATAAGGATTAATGTGTTATTACTGAGAATGAAAATAATAATTGACAATAGGAACATTTCTTTGGCATGTGTGTGCAGAGTAGTATGTTGCCTTTTGGCTGTCAGGTCAGGAACATCTCGAAATGTATTCAAATGATAATAAATTGCTTACAATGGAAAAATAATTTCTTGACAACTTTTGGGGTATAAACATGGGAATGAATAGATAAGGGACCTTGTTTTTGAAAAAAAAGGAAGGATATTTTGACATTGACTGGACGATTTCGAAGGATTTTTCAAACGCATGACTACTCCAGATGCTTCTCGAATGCTGCTGTTGTGGCTGCTTCCATCACCTCCTCTAGCCGTTCATAGTAGGCTCTCACTACCCTTTGTGTGGAAAATGAGACTCTCACATCTCTTTTAAACTTCCTCCCTCCCAAATTGAACTTGTGTCCCCGAGTAATTAACCAAGTTAAAAATCACACACTGATTTCAGGTGATGAAGGAGCACCGCTAGGAAAGCTAGTGTGCTTCCAATTAAACCTGTTGGACTACAACCTGGTGTTGTGTGATTTTTAACTTTGTACACCCCAGTCCAACACCGGCATCTCCAAATCATAGCAATTAACCACACCACCTTGGGAAAGGAGGCTTATATTTTTCACTCTACCAATGCTATTCACAATCTTGAAAAAGTCTATTAGGTCGCCCCTCAACCTTTTGATTGTAATAATGACCTGGAGTTACAGGTTATGATTTAAGATCCATGTCTATATTGTAGGTCGGATTTCCCAAACTTTATATCGTTATACTGCTCATACCGCACAATGACATTTTTCTTGGATGTGCCGCAATTTCAGTGGGTGAAATGATTGCATACAGCTTAAACTGGACTCGAAAGCTTGTGAGATCCTTAATATATCTTCTCATTTTGCTGCTTGTGACCTAACAGACATCTCACGTGTGTAATTTCAGTTGCTGAAAAATTGGCTATAGATATGTCTTTCATTTGTTCTTTTTTTCTTAAAAAAAAGCTTCCATCAAATCCATCATAAGGGAGATGGAGATGAAAAAGAGAAAAATGGACAGTCATCAAGATCATGTGGGAAGTAATTAATGGAAGATAAGGGAGCGAGATACAAGGAAAGCAAAATGAAAATTAAGCAGACAGAAATGAGCACGTAGGTTTTGGACTGGAGGGATATAAAATACAGATGAATGGGGAGGTGGACATGACGGTGAACAGTGTGTGTCAAGCAGAAGCCTGCACAGGTGAAAAATGATAAGGAAGGAGTGTGGTTTCGATGTAGTTCAACTCTTTCCACCACAGCCACCGCGACCTACCCCGGAAAAAAAAAGAAATCGAGATTTAATTATTGGTTATACACAGCATCTGGCTTCTTTCTCCAATGTTTTACCTTTTTCACGAGTATCGATAATTCCAGTAATTGCTAGCAGTGGTAGCACAATGATTGGCACTCTTGCCTCACACTACCAAGGACACGGGTTCTATTATAAAAGTGGGTCACATTCTGTGTTGAGTTTTCATGGTCTGTGCATGTCTGCAAGGGTTTCTGCCAAGTGTTCGAACTTTATCCCATATTCAAAAATGTGCAGGTTATTTGCATTAGCCATGCAAAGTTGCTCGTTATATCCTTAAATGTCTACGCTAGGTAAATTAGCATGGTTAAAGTGGGATTTTCGATATAAGGTGTAGTATGGGTCTGGGGTGTTGGGGAGCTCTCCAGAGTGCCGCTGCTGTCTCTTCAGCCAAATCGTCACTTGCAGCACTGTATGAATTCTATACTCATCTGTTCGCTATGCGAACTGCTAAGACAAAGAAAGAGATGTGTCTTCATTATATATATTTTTTAAAATTACTACAAAATTTAAAATCAATCAGAACCAAATAGCACTGTCAGAGAAGTTCCCGCAGTTCACACAAGCAACAGTTTTTTTAATTGTCGGCAAACTACAACGCTTTGCAGTCTGATACTTAATTTTACTTCATTTACCTTTTTTTAGGCCCATCGCCAACTGAAAATGGAACCCTGTTTCGATCTTATCGTTTCCTCTAACGTCGTGGAGAGTATTTTTGGTCAGATTCTAAAATTTCAATCGATTTTGGAAAAATATTTTTTTATTTAACCTATTACCTTTTTTTGTAAACTGGGAATTATTCTGTGACTTTCGCATTCACTTTCAATGTATGTTTGATTTATTTTGTTATTTGAAGTGATATGTTTGAAGGACAGGCAAAAATAAAATCGTTTGGCACAGATTGACTGTGACGATGTAGCATGTCAGATTAACTGTTGGGACTAAACAGTCATGTGAGTACCGGCGTTCAGTTTGCTTCTCTTGCTCACCTGAATCTTGTAATTCTTTATTTAAAGCAGCTATTTCTGTAGGGAATACAGAAAACAAAAGCGCTCATTGTTTCCAATTCTACAGAAAAAAAGAAATGCATTCTGCTGATCCTGACTTAATATACCATAGAAGTCATTGGAAGGTGAGACATGCAACTCTTGAACACATTAGCAACGTGGTTCAGCAACTTGATGCATCGAGACAATTTAACAGTACGATAAGTGTTCACCCTGTACCTAGGACAAAGAAGTAGGGTATTACACTTAATTCAAATCCTGCACTACCTCAAACATATATTTGGATTCAGCCCCAAACCAAGTAGAACTGCCTGCAGTCACTGATAATCCTGAGACTTTTTGCAAAAAGGCAGAACTTAAGTCCTGAGAGCCTTGATAGTGGGAATTGCCAACCTTGCATAAGGAACTTCGGTGGAGATTAATGCTTGAACACTTTAGGCACGTAAGTAATGGAGGTAATAGCATTAACTAGTCGAAGGAACGACAATAAATAAGAATTTAATATATGGGTGAAATTGTCAATATTCCGAACAGTTTTACTTATTCCCCTTGTTTTTCAGACTACTTTCAACCGAGGAAAGATTACACTTCATTCAGGTGGCAAGAGAACAAGTTTGCATTATCCGGCTTTGAGTAATGTGACTGCCTATGGAATGCTTCTGTGTATCTTAAATTATCACTTTTTTTGGCTACCAAGGCTATAGAGCTCCTAGTGCAAGTGTTACCCTCTAAATAATTGTCCAAAATATGATGACAGGAAAGAATAATCGAAGTGCTATTGGACCTCCATCCTGCTCGCCCTGCTCCATTTAACTTGGAACCTTTCCTGGGGTAATATGAGGATTACCTGATGGTAGGGACTGTACTTAATTTATCCTCCATTTTCGAACACTGTCAATACATATTATCAAATGTGACCACGGTATCAAAAACGGGTGTGTTAATTCTGCTATGGTGGGGTAAGCCCATTTAGTGTTTTCGTTTAGGCAATGACCCTGATGTTTTAAGGTCCTCTCTTGTGTAGGTGTGAATTGCCCCATAGCCAGCTTATATCGCACAGCATCACAGATGCTCCTGCGATTTCGTGGATTTCAATTTTCTTTTCTCTTTATTGATGTTCATGGGGCGTGCAATTCAGGTCAGAACAACATTTAATCCACACGTTTACCCGAGCAAATGTAAGGATAGTAAATTCATTTCTCTAAAAGATATTTCCTAATCAGATTCAATACAATGGACTTTATTTCATTTATTTTAATGGTAGCATTTTGGCAGTATTAGCCTTTGGTTCTGCATTACAAGCCCAGTCTCATTGCCATTAGGTCAGGACAGCCCCTAGAAAAGTTCACTAGGATCTTTCCTCCAAGTTTCCCAACAGTGCAAGATTACTGCTTTTTTTTGCATGTGATTGCCTGAGATCTTGTTTTTAAAGCATTTATTTTTAAAATATAAGCAATCATGTTGTTTGATCTCTTCTAATGATTTGAGGCAATGAAGAGATAGAAACTACATTTTCAAAAAGTAGAGGCACTTTTTTCAATATGTTACCTGAGTCTTTTTCCCGAGTTTCTTCGTCTAAAATTTAATAAATTATAAATGAGATGAAGTGGAATATTTAACGGCATGCCTTCTGATGATTGCATCATATGAATGGGAGACACATTAGGCAGATTCACAGAAACAAAGACCTCATAGAAAAATGCTGTGTACTCATGTTGCAAAGAATAGGCAAAGATGAGTAACGTAAAATTAACGTGTGCCCACACTGGATCATAATGTAGATCACCATCAGAAACGTCAAAAGAAATAATCAAGTATATTACTTGGTTTTAGAGCCTATTGTGCATCAGTCTATGTGTAGCCCCCCAATATGTATTCTATTCATCGCAACGTCAATTAATTACAAGGTGCACATTTAATAATGATGTAATAGCATACAACTTCAACAGCATCTATAAATGAGACAAGTTTGTCTTGTCTTTTGTTTATTATGGATGAGCCAGAACACGTAGACTGTACTATAGAAGAATAGCCAAGATTAACAAAAAGATCAATGAGGCATCACATCAATGATAATTTATTTGCAAGTCAATATTCTACAGAAATTGATACATTTCATTGGACAATATATCTTCTTACCATCAAGTTTCTCCTTTGCTTCCAATTCTGAATAATCGTGGGAACAATTTGAAAGTAAACATTTTCACACTGGTTGTATCTTCAATAGCGTGCTTCAGCAGAATCATATAATACATCTTATTAATATACATTATCGATGTACAGATTTTTAAAAAATCAATCATTCAGTTTGTTCGCGATAAAAATCAGGTTCAATATTCACTACTCAATAACATACTTTTTAAAAAATTCATGCTGAACAAGCATACATCAACCATCGTCAACTATGCTTGTTACTGGATGTTGGAAGTTCCATTATTACTCCTAGCAGCATCTACGAAGTGCAAAGATATGCAGTTAAATTTACGCTGAGTTAGTTTAATATTGGGAACTTGTATGTACTCCTGAGCGGACAGTTCTGAGTACAAAATGTAGGAAATTATGAAGCTGAGTTATGGACACGTTTCTTTCTTAAAATAAACAAAAACATCCGCTAGAAAATACTAAGTTGTGATGAACGCATTTAACATTGAAATCAAGGAGCTGTTGGTTCTAAAGGAAGGTTGAAGGCTGAATTTAAGTACGTTAACACTGTCGAGTAACGTCTTTTGAAATTTTTATTTAATTTCTACGAACAGGAAATTTAGAAGGGAAGGGATAATGAGTCGTTTCCGTTTTGTGCAAATGAGGAACCTAGCAAAAAAGAAAATGCAACAGTCGAAAGATCCACCAGTGTAGCTGAAACTTACGAAAGGTATTGTAATAGAGCTGTTCAGAATGTTATGACATACCGACGAGCAGGTAGGTGTTAAAGCCGGATCTCGGGACCATACCATCATGGTATAAAAGTAGGATCAGTAGAACCTTACCTCAGCTGTAAGTGCTAAATTGATATTTTTTTTGAAACTCCTATTGTACATTTCATTTATGGTTTAACACATTACACTTGTAAGTTGTCATAGGACTAGACCATATGGCTGTTCTTACATAAAAACAGAAACGAATGATACTGGTTGAACCTGAGGGACACCACGCCTCAGGTGAGGGAAGAAGTTGAGAAGGATAGCCCTCATGGCACCTCAACTGGTGTGAGAATTTAATCCAAGTTGTTAGCATTAATCTGTTTGCATACTAATAGTCTAACCAACTGGGATAGCAGAAGCCCAATATAAATTAAATAGATGCCAATCAGTTTATAATTTGCAGCTAATGTTCCACCACTTGAAAGTCCTTTCTACCTCAAAGTCCTATTCTAATAGAATGAAATCAAGCTTCTTCTTCCAGGCATATTTCCGTACCTTTCTTTCTTTTTTCTGTGGAAAATTTGGAGAGTAAAGTCAAAAGTGCATTTGTAGGCGACATTGTACATAGTCAGTCATTGCCATCATTTAATTTCAAATAACATGCAAAAGACAAAGGACGTCAATTATATTTAATAAGTAGGCAAATAGAAAATGAGGAAGAAATTAATGCTATATTTCGAATTAAATTCATGTCCCTCCTGTTACATCTCTTCCCAACACAAATAGAAAAGGAGATCAGGTCTTTTACTCAACAAATATATTCTCCATGTTTGCGGAATAATCGATTTTTTGGTTGAAAAAAATCAAAGTTAAATTAACATCTTGACAGAAATTTAAACACATCAAGCAAATGGAGATATGAGAACGGACTGACATTCAGGATTAACAGATAAATTTGTTCTATACTAAATCAGATATACGATACACAACCACCTGATGAAGGAGCGGTGCTCCGAAAGCTAGTATGCTTCCAATTAAACCTATTGGACTATAACCTGGTGTGTGAGGAAGCGAATGGCAGATTCGTGGTTTCTAAAATAACACTTTAAATGTCGAAGCAGCAGGTATGCCTGAGGCACTAAATTAATGAATCAAAGAACTACGAATACTGGAGACCAACAAAAAATAGAAATTGCTAGAGAAATTCAGCAGACTGAGAAACTGAGGGAAAGTGAGGACTGAAGATGCAAGAAATTCGAGTCACAAAGTTTGGTGCTGGAACAGAACAGCAGGTGAGGCAGCATCCCAGTCGCAGGTGATTTGAAATTTCGGGCAATAGCCCAATAAAGTGGTTATGTCCAAAATGTCAACTCTCCTGCTCCTCAGAGATTGAGAAATTGAGTAAGCTTAGCAACATAAATGGAAAGAAAACCAAGTGGGTTCATGGGACTTTACATTAACGCATTCCTCTGCACAGATGCTGCCAAAACTTTACATTTTCTCCACTAATGTAAGAAGATGATGATTCAGACATTTGAAGATTTTGCATATCATGAAGAGGTGATATGTCCTTCAGGAAGAACCAGGAACTGATCACGGGTCTCCAATGAAATACAATAAATTAAGAACATAAATTGCAAATGTTCAGACAAAGATTTCGTTCCTTTTTTTAACTTAGATGCGTTGCCATATGCTGCAGAGTTTTCTTAAAAGACGTTGCAAATGTAAAAAACTCAAGACAAGTGTGATTAACCTGATATAGGAAAACATTTTAGAGATGATCATTCATGACAAAACTGAGTAACTTTGGAAACTCTGGTTTAATCACTTAAGTTAGAATCAGATGTAACTAGCTTTATTACAGAGATGGTTGATTTAAATAATGTGGTGTTTATCGAATAAGCACAGTTAAAAATGTCATAAAGCACTGTGGAGTAGATATCTGAAGAATATCATCGCTCAGGCAAAAAAAAAGGAACAAGAGATTCAAATTCTGTTGTATTCAAAGACAAATATTTTATGCTGAAGGTTTGCTTTGTTAAAGAAAGATCAGAAAAGGTTTATAGTTTAGTTTCTATAAATATGATTGGTAACACATTCTCTCTAATAAAAATTAATAAACATGACGTACAGTTGCACTTTCAGAAAGTGATCTAATACAAAACAAAATCATTGACGATCAGAGCAAAAAAGTTCATGAGATCAAAATACAACTGAGGGTCTGTGTAATGAGTTATTAAATGATCTTTGAAATGTAATGGATGGAATGGCTAATTGATTTAACTTGCAGAAGGTACGGAGATAGCTAATCTGACAGCAGATTTGAAAAGAGTACACTCGAGCAGAGTGACTTGAGATGTATGTGGTTAATTCATCGAAGGTGTCAGCACAGTTTTAGAGAACGAAAATATAATATGATCTCAAATCTTTTTAAGCTTTTCTTGAAGATTTGTAGCTCGAATTGTGGATTCGATCTTTGGTTTGCTCCTGGAGATGATGGAGTATCATTCAGACGTTTCGTCACCATGACAATTGACATCACCAGTGTAACTTCTATGAAGAGTTGTTGTTCTACTCTGCTTGATATTTATATGATCTGGTCTATCAATGAAGCTGTTGTCATTTCGTTTCTTTTTCTGCAATGATTTCTATACGGATCTACATTGACATTCTTGTTGATGGTACTTCGGGTTGAAATCCAGTCCTCGATGAATTTACATGCATTTCTCTGATTAGCTTGTTGTAAGATGGTTATGTTAGCCGTGTCAAATTGATGGCCCACCTTGTCTGCATTTATTGAGATGAGAGACAGTTGGTCGTGCCGTTTTTCTATTAGTTGGAGTTCATAGATAAGGATTGCTAATTCTCTTGAAGTCTGTCCTATGTAGTGTTTATAGAGTATATTGTATTGGTCCTGCATGTTGTGGATATGATTTCTTTCGTCTCTGTGATTAGTTAGTGGTGTGTGACCATGGATTGGTATGCTACCATGATTTTCAGTGGCTGGAGAATTCTTGTTGTCATTTCTGATAAGTTCTTGATACAGGGAAGGGTGATCAGTGAATCAGGACTTGCAGTGCCCTCTTGATGCTGTCGTTGCAATAGGCATCTGCAGACGAATATGTTGGGGTATGCTTTGTTTTTGAAGAATTTGCGTAGCCATTATTCCCCATGTTTATGTAGTTCTCGAGTGTTGCTGTGTGTTATATCACGTGTAAATAGTGCCCTGACATAGCTCTGTTTGTGAACACCAGAACTATAGATAAATGAGGAAGTACACGTACACACGATTTCCAGAAACAAAGTATGCCCCAACAGTTTTGTCCACGAATGACTAACAAATAGACAACGAAAGTTGGACACTGCATGACCTGATTGATTGGTCACGCTACCCTGTATCAAAAATATATCAGAAATGAAAACCAGACTCCTATGACCACTGGGAATCATAGTAACACACCAATCGACAGACACACTGTGCCAACTACTCACTAACTTGAGATTTCAAGGTCGCAGGAGTCACTGGAAGCAGAAAGTTGTTATGAGGTGTCTAATTCAATGCCACGACATCTAGATTAAGGTGGGTCGACTCATAGCATGGGTTGGCACCTGGAACTTTGATGTTATGGCATCTCGGAGACATCGATAGAGCAGGGACGGGTATCATTGTTGCAGACTCCACGATATAGATGCTTCAGAAAGAACAGAGAAGACGGTAAAAGAGGGGGATGTGTGGCATTGTTAGTCAAAGACACTAGTAATGAGAGGTCATCCTGTTGGGAGTTTTCTACACCCTCTGAATAGTTCCAAAGATGTAGAGGAAAAGCTCGCAAAGATAATTTTGGATAGAAGCGAGTATTAAAGGGTAGTTGTTATGGGAGACTTTAACTGTCCAAATATTAAATGCAAATACAATAGTTCGAGTACTGCAGATGGGTAAGTTTTTGTCCAAAGTGTGCAGGATGATTTCCTGACACAGTTTGTAGACAGGCCAAAAAAGGGTTTGGGTTTGTGATTGGGTAATAAACCTGGCCAGGTGTTATATTTGGAGTTAGGTGAGAACTTTTGTGATCATGTCCACAATTCGGTTGTGTTTACTTTAGTGATGGAAGGAGGCAGTTATATACAGCAAGGCAAGATAATTATAATGAGATTGGGCAAGATTTAGGATGCATAGGACGGAGAAGGAAACTCCAGGGAATTGTCACAATTAATATGTGGAGCTTATTCAAGGAACAGCTACTGTGTGTCCTTGATAAGTATGTACCTGTCGGGCAGGGAGGAGGAGATTGACCGAGGAAGCCTTGGTTATTAAAGAAGTTGAATCTCTTGTCAAGGCGCAGAAGAAGGTTATGTTAGGATGAGTCATGAAGGCTCAGCTCGAGTGCTTGAGATTTACAGGTTAGCCACGAAAGACCTAAAGAGACAGCTAAGAAGAGTTGGGAGGGGACATGAGGTGTTGTTGGCAGATAGGATCAAGGAAGATGCTAAAGCTTTTTTTGCCACTTGTTTTTCCTTCCTAACGAGGAAAATCATTCGCCTTACTACCCACACCTCGTAATGATAATATGCATAACGCACTATGGGTAGTAAGGAGAGTAATTTGAACATAGGAGAACGAAATCCAAGAGGGAGATAATGGTAAAAGGGTGAGGAGCAGGAAAATATTTCCTGAAAACCGTCCTATTGTTTTTCTGTTTTGGAGAAATGAAGGACGTAGTGGAAAAGTTGGTGGTGCTAATCCTCGGGATTTCCTGCCTCGAAATAGAGTCCCTGTGGATAGAGGTAGAGGACAACGGTAAGGCAATTCTCGACCTAACGTGTAGTGCTTTAACTGCAGTCAATGGCGTCTCTTCACTCAGCATTGCAGAGCAACTTGCCAGTGCTTACATGGACATGGACAAGCATAACGATGGGGCAGAAACAAGCACATGGACAGGAATCCGAGCAGGGTAAGGAGCTCTACCATCATAGAAACTAGTGTAATAGGCTTCAGAAAGAGAGTGGAGGAATCTGCTTCTCGTTATCCATCGTTATTGGATGCAAATCCGAGGCTATAATATTGCTAGCATCTCCACTGTGGGTGAGTAACAAACAGGGTGGGATAATGTTGGGAAACACGTTGTAGAAGACAAGGCAGGAGGCCACTTCATCGAATTCCAATGGATGCAAGGCATTCCCATACTAGCCTGAACACGTGCAGAGATATTTGCTTATCTTGGTGAAAGGAAAGGACAACAATACTGAGTGGGTTTGCCAGACATTAACGAAAGGGATTTGGAAGGGAGACGATTGAGAGTAAGTTGGTTGATGTGGTTTGTTATCATCCAACCACAGTAGTACAACGTCAACGAATAACGCAGAATATTTTGAGATCCAAACATATGTGTGGATGTAAATTGTATTTTGATTGGAAAAATTGTTTCACCTAGCGGCTGCCAAATGCAAATGAAGCATGATCAGAGATATGCAGTGGTACCTATGCAGATAACGTCTTAGCATTCGAGGAATGCTGGCTAAAACCCATACCCAATCATTTAATCATTTGCGAGAATATTACTAAATATGCACGTGTACTTGCAATGCACAAAAGCGACTGTCATCGAATGTCAGATAAAGTAATTGTAAGAAGGCACTGACACAAAACTTCAAAAGTAGCTGTATTTCCATAAACAAGCTGAGGGAGATGTAATTTCTACAAGCTGAGTGGAAAGGTAATTTCAAGTCCACTACAACAGGGAGTTTTTCGATGTGTAGCTTCGAGAAATAATTCTGCCATTTGGCCATTTGGACAAAATATGTTTTTATTTTCTCAACTGATGATCGATTATTGAGAAGTATTTTTCTTTGAAAAACTGTTAATTGGATTCAACAGTCGCAACTAAACTTAGGACAGTGAGGACAGCAAGTTCCAAATGAGAAATATTTTACTTTTCACGAAAGTAATAATATGTTTTCATTTACTCCTTTAAATCAACAAAGTCAACATAAATTTGCTTTGACATTTTAATATCAGAAATATACATGGACTTATTTATTGCAAGTATTCCACAACTGTCCATCCATCTTCTATCGCAGATTGGCTGAAAGGTTGCATTGTTTCACGACCAGATTGCTTAAACCAGTGTGCAGATGATTTTCTTCTCCAGATTGAAACTACAGTTGAACACTCCAATCATATGATGAACCACTAACCTCCTCACTTCGTTCGAACTTAATCAGGAAAAAAAGCTGCAGAATGATAAGTCTCAGGTGGTGTACTTAGACACTGAGGTAACCCACAGAAAGTGTGAAACTGAAAAGAAAATCATTCAATCCATTATGCAGTTGTCCTTCCATAAAGATGTAAAATTTCTTCGATTTTTGTTTTTGGGATTAGTGGTTTTTGTATTGCGACCAAACCATCTTCATTTGAAGAAAAATGTTCCAAGGCAGTGAACGAAACAATACAGAGACTGTTTCCGAAATCAAATTGACATTAGCAAGGTCGAGACCCAGATTTCCCTTTTGCATTCGAAGTCGCTGCAAAACACCTAACACTTGCTGCAGTACTTCTGCAGGGACACCTCAAGAGAATGGCTTAGGCCTGTAGGTTTTGAGCTCCTGTCGTGCAAAGATTTGAAATATGTGAAAGATGTCTTCTGGCAATTCTTTGGGAAGTGCAGTTATTTTTGTATATAATTCAGTTCATTGGGCTTAATCCCATAAGTATCCTTACAAAACATGCGCCTATTCAAATCGTGGCAGATGGGCGCAATTAAAGCTACAAAACTGAAAAGTCATGATATCTCAGTTAAACGGACAAAATTAAGAACTATAATAGTGACGCCACATGAGTGTCGGACTATTGAAATAAATGACTCCAAGGGACTATCTGTTCCAAAACAAGCAGAGGTAAGTCCATTGAAGTATACATCTGGATGTATATACATCCAGATGTATATATATCTCGATGTATATTTGACACAACCAGAACAGGGAGAATTAACAACATGGATTTTGACATTTTTAATTAATGGAACCTCCACAATGCAGAAAGTCATTGGAAAGGCTTGATGTGGAATATGTACAGAGATTCATCAAAGTACACATTTTATTAAATTAGTTCTTAATAACCTTGAAGATAACTACTCGAATACTTGAGTTGGCAGCTCCGACTTATGTAGCTCATCACCCCGATAGGACATAAGCACACATATGTTAAATGAGAAGTGAATATTTATGTTTCAGCAGATGGATTCACTCTGTCACTCTGCAGCCTTGTTCAAGTAAATCTATAAAAATGCGGAATGAAGGAAGTATACGATTACGAAGGTTAACACAAATCAAATATCCTCCTCCTTGAGAATTATCATGGAGATGTGTAGGCAAAACAGAACGATCAAGAGGAGAACCATGACAGCACCAGAAGTGTGAAAAATAGGTGTTGTTACCATTCATTGGGTTAAAATTTCCGATTTCAGAAGTCTCATTATACTGGTAATGACTTAAAACATTTATAAGATTGAGCATATCCTGCTTTCTAGGATGGTTGGGATGTGATATTACAACTCCAAGATGGACCATTTTGATTATTATGGACGATATGTTGCGCTAAGCCGAGACTGAAATAAAATCACCTATCAATTTTCCAGTGTTCAAGGTAATTGGGAGCAGAAATCAAATTTAAGGGCAATGTTGATGGGCTTATTCTGGATACATTTGTGAAACACTATCTGGGAAATTATTTAGTCACTGCTCAAAATATGTGAGTAAATTGGAAATGAGACTCACGAGAAGAGTCCAAATCCCATGTGCTAATATGGTGATAGATTATGTTGGGCATTTGTCATCATGTTAGGGAGGATTTGTCTTAATGATAATTGATACATTCAATTAACGTGTTGCTGCATTTGCTATCAAAAATAATATGATTAAAAAGACAGCTAATGTCCTGGTACAACTTGTGTTTACAAGGTTGGGGTACCCAGTAATGAATCAGATCAAGGCAACTTCTTTTCACTGGGCAAAAAAAACGAAAAGAACTGTGGATGCTGTAAATCTGAAGCAAAATGAGAAATTGAGATTAATTTTACTGCTCAAGCTTTGCAAGATGTTATAAACTCATATGGGATCAGTTAAAGGTCCCATGTTGAGTCTCATCCTCACTCAAGTTGAATGATAGACATGATGAATCGTACTTTACAAAAAAGGAGATAGGAATACTGTACAGCAAAACACTTCCACATGGAACATCTTCGTAAAATGTGTTTTTGAGGCTCCTGGTCAAAGAAACAGCTCCATGCGGTTTCTATCTCTCACTGACATCTCCCCTGTAAGAACCTGTGTTTGAGCTTTTTGCCAAGGGGTGTGTTATAGGATGTTGCAAGGACTTTTGTTGAATTGTTTTCTCATGTGTGTTGGGTTTTCAAATACTTATCTTATTCTACATTGGGTTTTCTTTTGTTTCTGTGCAAATAAATTCTGTTTTATTTAAAACTGAGTGATTGGGCTGGCTGCATCACTCCTGGCATTTCCATACGACACCGCCTTAAAACAACTGGATAAGTTAGGGTCCGGGTTACCTTCTTGAAATGTTTTCAGAGGGGTCTGACTTGATCCATGGCACTTATGAGTTTAGACATACTTTCGGTATGTAGATCTCCACGATTGAATAGTTTGATATTGTGTTTGTATACACAAACATATATTCTTCTACGAAGTTTAGTCTTCAAAGAGTTTAGTTTAACGTCTATTCATCCAGTAAATTTTCTAGTGCCATTCGGGATACGTTTATCCCAATGCCACTCATCACCATTCCCATTCTTCATAAGTATCAGAAAATTGCTATTAATATCGCCATATACCACTAAAGATTGTTTATTAATCATTTCTGAAAATAAAACTTAGCATTGAATCGTTACAAATGATGTTTCGAGACAACTACATGGTAGGTCTCATGAAAAATCTGTAGTTCACTCTATGAAGTGCGGGATATTTTGAAGATGGAGATTTAATGCATGAATAATTATCGGGTGTGCATATCAATTTGTGTGATGATTCTTCACTTCAAATTTATTTTGTCCTCCAGCTTAGTTTTGGGACAATTTTGAATTTTATGTAAAAAATTTAAACTTTAAGATGTCAAAAAGTGGTTTTAAACGTGTAAACAGGATATTGCTTAGCATGGCAGATACGCAGTTGAGAAAGGTGATTTGAATCTAAATTATGCATTAAAATCTAAGAATCTTGAAAGAGATATTACACAAATATGTTGAAAAAGTGAGGAAGAATACTACGTTACTACCGTATTGTAATAGTTTTACTGGGAATATTAATATGTAATAATAACAACATAATTTGTTTTTGCTTTAAACCACAAATACGAGTGAGAACAGGTTAATTTTTATACATTTGAAACAGTAAGCATCTCTTAACGTTACGTATACATTAAAAGTGATGTTGTATGACAAGTTTGAGAAATAAACAAACTACAATCGAACTTTTCTCCGAAATTCTGATGCAATTAAAGACAGGATTAGCTAACGTCTCTTAAGGTCACTAACGTAGTCCAAAGGACTGAACAGTTTAAAAGGAATAGTAAAGCTATCAAACTATCAAACTGGTGGAATGATTGATGGCATTGGGGCACTAATATGCAGATTCACCATTGGGTTATCTTATGTTATGTCTTGCAATGTCAATAACATGATGTATTTCCATATTTTGAATTTCTTTCCTGTAATTAAATTTTTCATCGAAAAAGGGAAATGACACACCGTTAACAATCAAACTGATATCTGGTCATGGTTTGTGATCTATTTCGGTTGGAGGTCCACGATTAAGACAAAAGACAGTGGTCAGGTGGCCACCAAGTGAAATGGCGAGGACACTGCTTAAGAGCTTCAATCAAGCACGCAGGGAACTTTCATCAAGCTGGTTTAAGCTCTGGCCTAAATTGAAATAACAGCCAGGACGTGTTGTGAATTGTCCTGTTAGCTATGGCCTGAAGTTTCCTATGTCGACCAAAAAAGGGAGATGCCACGGTGCTCAGAATGACATATTGACACAAGTGTTACATTATACAGAGTATGGCATGTGACATTTTACACTTGAAATAAACATTTGGGAGTTGTTTACCAGTAAACCCAAATGTAATGTAATCAAATATTCTCATCAGGTTTTCTCAATTCATTGTTTGAAAGCCAGAGACGTTCTTCGAAAATGAACGAACTCTGTTGGAAAAGTTACCAGGCCAAAACGATTTTGAAGGAGTGAAAGTCGATACCAACCATTTGAGAAATACGTGCCTTGGCTTCAGCGAGACAAAGAAAAACGAGGCAAGGTCTACATCAAGAGAAACATTTGGCAGCAAAACGGAGTGTCATTTGCTTCAAGCCAAACTTACGGAGTTAACGTTATAGTTAGGGTAGGATGTGTACTAATTTAAAAGTAAGGCAAAGTGAAGTTAAATGAAGTGAGAGTTAAAGTTAGAATGAGTAAATGAATCCAAGTTTTATCTTGAGCCTTGGTACCTAAAGTGTTAAATAAAGAAGATTTTGTGAATTAGAATCTGAGTGTACTCCCTGCATTTTGTCTGTTATAAATAGTATATCTGAATTAAAGTGTTGCGTATTTTCTCTGGGTAAAATCTTTCAGTTTCATATAGTAGTGCACATTCATGATCAGAAACACAATCGATCTCACAATGCCGAATCTCACCTGTAATAGGAGCTCAGATAAAAAGAAAACTTCAATTATAACCTTAAGAAAAGATTAACCTCACAAAAAGGGAACACATCAATTGCGTTCACAGGCAAGTCTGCCCTGATCATCATCATATTGTAAGTCACAAATAGACGATTTTCACCTGTACAGACGACTAGCTACGCGATCTGCTTTATCTTAAACGTTCTCACCAATAATTGAGTTCAATCTTGAGTGTTCTGAATTAAGACATGTTTCACCTCGTACATAAATATACCTCATTAATAATAAAAATCCGATAAGCTGTCTCAACAGTGCTATGATCTATGCACCATTCTTGCTCTATACTAACATCCCATTTCTTTTAACATACACGACATTGAGAATTCCAGATCTAATCGATTTTTGATAGCATTCATAATCAAGGTTAAGTACATCAAATCTCAGTCCATTAGAAGTGTCTTCATCCAGGTATCTTTCCCAAACTCTATCAAATTTACGTGTTAAAGAAAATTAAAATACTGGCCAATTGGTAAATTAAGTCTGGGTTTTTTTCAAACCTTGAGATGCACGTCGAAGTTAACAACTCGTTTTTTTTCAGGAACAATAATAATTATTCTTGTGAGGTCTCAAACTACGCATTAAAGAGTTTCATATATATTCAATCGCATTAAAATGCTTCCAGAAAACAAATTATTTTGCCCACCTAATTCTTGAATCTTGTTATTTAAATTTTCTATTTCTGAAAAGAGTAAAGGAATAATAAGTGCTTTTAACCGGCGAATTCAGGTTCTATTCTCAATACCTAAATGTCAATAGTTTTCTTCATGCTTAAAACTATGAATAACAGCAACTATCTGTTCGTACTGACATTTAAATTGGACACTCTGCAACAGGCTGTTCTAGATCTCCACAGCTTCATAAAAGTTGAAGATGAAAATATTCAAAACAGTTTAACAGAAACATGAATATGAGAGTGTGGTGCTGGAAAAGCACAGCAGGTCAGGCAGCATCCGAGGAGCAGGAAAATCATCAGGAATTCCATAGAAAGGAATTTTGCCTGAAACTTCGATTTTCCTGCTGCTTGGATGTTATCTGACCTAC